>NW_005871079.1:4857056-4916011 GCF_000147115.1 Myotis lucifugus
CCCGCATGATTTCGTGCACCGGGCCTCTAGTATATATATACAATTAAGGTACCTGCAAATAGTGACAGTTTTATTCTTCCTTTTTAAGTTGGATGTCTCTTATTGCTTTTTCTTGACTATTTGCTCTGGCTAGGACTTCCAATTCTATGTTGACTAAAAGTGCCAAGAGTGGACATCTTTGTTTTGTTCCTGACCTTAGACGATGTTAGCTGCCATATGGCCTTATTTTCTGTTCCCTCTATATCTACTTTATTGAGAGTTTTTTTTTTATCAGAAGTGAATGTTAAATTTTGTCAAGTGCTTTTTCTGCATTTGAGGTAATCATACGATTTTTATCCTTCGTTTTGTTAAGGTGGTGTATCACATTGATGGATTGAACCAACCTTGCATCCCTGGAATAAATCCTACTTGATCATAGTGTATGATCTTTGTAATACGTTATGGAATTCAGTTTGCTCATAATTTTGTTGAGGATTTTTGCATCTATGTTTACCAATCTCTTTCCCAGTAATTGGTCAGTTACTAGTAGACTTTCTATTTCTTAATGATTCAGTCATGGTATGGTGTATGTGTCTAGGAATTTATCCATTTCTTTTGTTTCTAATTTGTTGGCATTTATTTATTCATAGGCTTTTATGATCCTTTGTATTTTTGTGGTATCAGTTATAACATCTTTTTCGTTTCTGATTTTACTTACTTGATTTCTCATTTCGCCTCAGTGAGTCTAACAAAGGGCTTGTCAATTTTGTTTACAGTCCTAGGAGACCTGAAAATATAAGCCCTGCTGGCCACTTTTTGTGGGTGGCAGCCACAAAAATTACAGTGCCTGACAAGACTTTAAGTTCCTTTCTGGAAGATACCAGTGAGGTGAGGTAGAGGGAGAGTGCAAAGGTGGTACCTGTGGGCCTCCATCTTTGCAGAGTATTTCAGTAGGCCTCTAGATGCTGTTAAATCAGATGCCTTCTCCCCAGGCAGATGCTTCAAGATAAGCAAATAAGCCTGTTTCACAGAAAGTCTAGGTGCTTTTCTGTTGGCTGCCCCTGTGGTACACCCTGAGTGGGTGAGTCTGCTGGAACCCTATAAGAACTGCTTCTCAGCTGCTATAACCTTGTGGGTCTCAGCCCTCAGGTGCTGGTCTTAAAAGTTGGGGTGCTCAATGTGGGATTTAAACCTTTTGTTCCTCATGGAGCAGCTTGGGGTTTTGCGTTCCCTCCACTTTCTTACCACACCAGGGGTGAGGTTTGTGGTGAGATTGTCTCAGCCTCCCCTACCCACTTGGATATGGTTTTTTTCTTGTTTGCCTAATGCATAGGAATGCTAGTTTTGAGGTTACCTTCAGAGGAAATTGTTCCACTTGTAGCTGTTAATTTGGTGTGTTTGTGGGAGGAAGTGGGTCAGGATCTTCCTACATCGCCATCTTAAATGGGAACGCCTAGATGGGTTTTAATGTTAATCTCTCCTCTCACTTGGGAAAGTTATCAACCTCTGTGCCTCAGTTTCCTCATCACTGTTTACATAAACTATATTGGGAATTCAAGCAGCTACATCCCAGTTGTTATGAACAATGGGATAAAACTTAGCATGTAGTAAGCACTTAGGAATGATAAGCATCAATTAGATGATGATATAGATGCTAATAGATGAATTAGATGACACCTGAAGTTCACCATTGTCTTGCTGTGGGAGAGCTCTGAACCATGCCTGGACTGTGTATTAGGCCACTGTGTGGGGAGGTTCCTAAGGGTAGTCCTTTCTATCAGCATATTTGTGTTTTTAATGTTTTTTTATTAATCACTTCTGCTTATGGTTGATTCTTTCTTATGTGAATCTTAAGTTTAATGGCCCGGGGGCAGTTTGGGGGCTTTTTTTTTTTTGCAGTAAAGACTTTAATTTTATAAATCTAAGAAATAAATGAATAGGGATTAAACTAAAAGAAATGTCCCTCGTGAGCATACTATCCAGATGAGGTTAAACACTGATCTCATGTCTTAAGGCACCCTTGACCAGAAATGTATTGCAACTGCTCAGTAAAACATTCTGCAATGTAGGAAGTATTTTCCATCTGTGCTTGCATTGTAGTGGCCACTGGCGACGTGTGGCTATTGAGCACTTGAAATGTAGTTAGTGTGACTAAGGAACTGAATTTATTTATTTTAATTCATTTAAATAGCCACATGTATCTAGTGGCTATCAGGTCTATAGGATAATTAAGTAGTGATGTATTCTAAAGATTGAATGACTGCTTCAGGAATCATGTGGAACAAAGTCATTGTTTTTGTCATTTATAAGTCAGATAACACAAAAAAATGTTTTTAATCTGTTTTTATTGATTTGAGAGAGAGAAACATTGATCAGCTGCCTCCTGCATGGCCCCTACTGGGATGAGCCTGAAACCCAGGCATGTGCCCTAACGGGGAATTGAACCCCTGACCTCTCCATGCATGGGGCGAATTCCAACCAACAGAAGCACACCAACCAGGGCCTGAAATTTTTTTTCAAATAAGACTTTTATGCCTAGAAAAACAAAGCTCTCTGTAAAATTCTGGGATTCTTTTAAATATCTATCATTTGAAATTCAGCCCAGCAATCTGAGGTGTTTGTCTCTTAGTCTAACTATAAATGCTGATTAAATCAAGGCCTATCCTGAATATCATCATTTATCAGTCTTTGTCAATATCGTTCATTGTTTGTTCTGTAAATACATAGTGCGTGAATTATAGTGCATAAATTCTGCAAACAGTAGTAAATGTATTTCTAGCCCTGTATATGAAGTAATGATTCATATGAATCTGTCTCCCATAATTCTACTGATGCTTTCTCTTAGGAGAAAAGGAAATAAAGTACAAAGCTAAAGAGTGAATATTTGGTCATGCAGTGGTTTCATTATTGTTTCCCTAGGTAAATTGAAAGAATGGTCTTTGGTACTCTATGGCACCTCCGTGCAGCCATACTCACCAACCAACGAGTTTCCTAAAGTGGAACGTGTCCGCTACAGCCGAGTCGAAGACCCCACCGATGACTATGGTACAGAGGATTATGCAGGTGAGCTGGCTTCCACCAGGAACAAAGGCTAAGGAGGGATCTCTCATACATCATCCCACCATGCTGAGATAAACTTCTACCACATTCTGATGTATTTTCTTCATCATTCCTATCCCCCCAAATATTTGTGTGTGTGTGTGTATATATATATACTCATATTCAAATATCCATGTTTTTCTTCAAAGCTAAACCACACTATATAGAGAGTTTCCATATCCTTTTTTCCCCTTAAAATAAATATGCTTAGGACACATATTTAAAGGACAGCATAATTGTCCATCCTATGACTGTAATGTATTTAATCCGTAATCTGGTATGTGTAGTTTGCTTAGAGTTTTACACAAGTTTAAAAAAGGTTTGGATGAATATCATCATTTATCAGTTTGGTTGATATCTTTAATTGGTTTTTTATAATATAGTTCTATTCCGAGAATGACTGCATCTTACTGAATCAAAGGGATTAACCAGTTTTAGGGCTTCGATACGTTTTGTCACACTGCCTTCTAGATAAAGATGTACCAGTCTGCACTATGACCAGATGTGAGAGTGTTTATTGCACTCATCCTGGGAAAATTGAGTGGATAGAAAAAAAGAATACAATTTTTATAACTTTGACTGCTAGTATATCTAAACATTTTTTGTCTGTACAGGTCCTCAGATAACATCGTTTCATTCATTACATAACATTGATGAGCTGCTGTAGGAACTTAACTCTTACTTATATATAACCTAGCCTGTGGTAAAATTGGCTTCCTTACATGTCATTTTGCTGCAGTTCCAAGAATCTATCAACATTAAGTGAGGATTTAACTGTAGTTCTCTGAATTAAATACAACTGTCTTTTACCCATTATATTCAAAGTGGCAGCAATTTTCTTATCTATTTATAAGAATTCTTTGTATGTTATTGCCTCTCATACTGTCTCATATTTGCTGAAAAAATTTTCTCAATTATCACTTCTGAAATTTAGTGTCTGTGTTGTGTTTTAAAAAGAAATCTTTTAATTTTATATAGTGTTTTTCTTGTTGCTATTTTAGTGGAAAATATTACATATTTCCTATCTACTATAGGAAATCTACTGGCTGTTGCATATTTATCATATATCTGACCATTTTTGCTTAACTCTCTTACTAATTTCTCTTACAAATTTATATGTTTTAGAGTTGATTTTTCTGGGGCAATTCAGGTACTATGGCCATATCATCTGCATTTTTTTCTCCTTCCCAATGTATTTCTGATTCCTGTCTTGTTGCACTGGCTGACCTTTCTGGGCATGTTCCATTTTTCTGGGCTATAATATATAACACAATGTGCAGAGCTTCTTCTAATGAAAGACTGTTGGTAAATAGCAGTTTAGTGTACCTTTACAGGAGAAATATATTTTTCCTGCAACTCTCTGAAGTTCTTTTTTTAGATATTAATCACCTTAAAAGGATATCTTAAATGTATGTATTTCCTTCTATTCTAAACAGGTAATATCCCAGAGTCAATATTAAGCTTGGATAATTCAGTCCAATTCAACTAACCAGAGCTAGATTTCGTCTTATTTTGCTTAGAGCTTGTAACATTGCTATGCATATTGTCGCTAGTAAACCATTTTGTATTCTCTGATAGGAGAAAGTATATCCAAAACCATAAATGGAGCATAATAGTAACCTATTGCTATGTGCCTTATGGGATGTTTCTAATTCAAATTTTGGAAATGTTAAAATTCTGAACAGTTATACATACACTGTTGTGGTTTTTCTCATTACCTCCTCAAAATGTCCACGCTGGCACTTGTGAGAGAACAAAAACAATTATTTCATTATCACCCTGCAACCTAAAATGCTAATTTGCATCTGGGACAGTTTTAAATTATAAAAGAATCAGCACAGCATGTGAACTTACCATGCAGGGCCCTTTGGCACATATCAAGAATAAATGAGTTGTTGTTGTGGGGGGGTATTTTTTTGGGGGGGGTGGTAATTATAAAAATCATCTGGTGAATATTTAGGGCCACACGTGACTCCTTTTCTTTGGAGCTGGGATTTTTACCTTTCTAAAGAAGTCAGGCTGGCTAGAGACACAGATGGCATTAGCACAGCCAGATCCCTGTACTGTACATTGAATTCCAGGGAGCGTGGAACCCAGAGCTGCCTGAATGTCAACCCTTACATGGCGGAGACACCTTCTTCTTATGTACCAAAGCAGACAGCTAACCTGTCCCAAGTTGGACTGGCTATAGAATTTAACTAAGAGGTCAATTTTAAGGCTTTTAGGAAAATAGAGATTAACCACAAGAGTCATTTGACAGCATTTTTTATCAGAAATGTATTTAACAATGACTCATTTCCATTCATCTCTAGTAGATGACTTACTCTAAGTAGGAGACATGTATAAAAAAATCAGGACGTATGTTGATCCCAACTCTTCCAGCTGTCTGCTGCCGGGCAAGCCATTGTAACTCTTGGAAAATCTGTTTTCTCACCGGTAAAACGAGGGTGTTGACTACTAGATTTTTCTGAGTCATTCTTCCCCAGTTCTACCATTTCACGTTCCCATGATGCAGTAATTGTAATTGTAATCATAGCCTCATAATGATTAAAGGAGGCCACATTTCAACCAGTAAGTCCTTTTGATTAAAATGAAGTTTGGTTTAAAACATTTCTGGCACCACTGACATATAGTTTGTACATTTCAAGCATTATGTTTACTGCTAGTTAAAATCATAAGCATTTTCAGTGGGAAAGAGCTTGAAGATTATGAGACCAAATGTCCCAAAATATAGAGAACAAGGAAAAATGGAGTTAGTTCAGTAGAGCAAAATGTCTATAACTGTCCCTCATCATTAGAACGCTTTTTTCACCAATCACCAAATAGTTCCCTCTTTCTGGATTTTTTTTTCCTGACTGTATTCTTAATAGTTCTATACTGAAGAATACATAAGAAGAGAGATTGGGAACCTTCATCGCATTTTTAAAAGTAATATGTACTTTTCTTTTGTTAGGTTGCCCATTGGCCTGTGAGTAGGATGCAATTTTAAATCTATTATCCGTGCCTAAAGTACCCGCTTTGTAATCCAGGATTAGAAACCGATAAGCTTGTGCCAGGTGCCATAATGCTGTTCCTTGCTAGCTAAGGTATCTCAGAGGTATTCTGTGGCTTTAATGCTTGGAAAAGACAGGCAATCTGGTCCAAGCATTGAATAATCACTTTTTTTCTTTTTCTGTAAGTCCAACATTTTTTATTGTTTGCATGTTTAATTGTGATCAGGTTTTTTCCATTTACTACAGTGGCATTGTTCATTTGAATCCTGAAATACTTGTTAGCTCCCACAAGGCAGCCATACGTGCTTTGAAGAACTGGCCATGATTAGGATTTACATTCTTGATACTTGAGGTTTTCCCCCAAAAAGTCTCTGAGCTTACAGTCACTCTGAACATTATTCCTCCTTCTTAAACTTTCACTGCGTAAGAAAAAAACATTTTATACCAAATTCAAGGTAAAGCCAACCTACTTAAAATCATTTTTTTTCTAAATGTTGTTCTAATTTCTTCTGGAAAGGTCCCTGCGACCCTGAGTGCAGTGAGGTCGGCTGCGATGGGCCAGGACCAGACCACTGCAATGACTGTTTGCACTACTACTACAAGCTGAAAAACAACACCAGGTAAGAGAAAAGCCAAGTCACGAGCCCTCAGCATACCCAGGGAGTTCCCACAGGGCCTCTGCGGGCCAGGCATTATGAGTTCCCCATTAGGACGTAAAAGCACAGAAAACGTGCCGCTGTACAAGCCTGATACCCCCTTGTGTAATTCAAAATGGTGAAACTGATATCGAGTTACAAAGTGCAGAGAAAAAAGAATTGATTCATTTGAAATAGAGTGTTGAGGGAGAACGCTATAGATGCCCTGAACCACCAGAAAGATGAACGTGATTCTCTGCGGAACCCTGAAGAACACCAACATTTCTAGACGGAGGAAGAGAGGCTTCATTCAATTCGACATATACATGTGGTTAGAATCTACTTGCATCTCAGAGGAGGTATCAAGTCTCCAGAAAAGTTTCACCTAAGTAAAAGGCCTTACTTTATTATAACAGTTCACCATGTTTCATTATAGAGCAATCATGCATTGGCCATTTTTTTTCCCTAATTGGGACCTGTGCTTGATATTAAACAGGAAAGCCAGTATTCACAGTATTTTTGTTCAATCAAATAATGTTTGCTATTCTCCAGAATACAGATATTATTTGAAATGGCATGATATGTCAGTTCCACTGCCACCATAAAGTGAGTACGAGACAGTGTTCTAGCATTTTCCCTTCATGAAAATGCCAGTGCATGGGCCAAACGGGTGCTTTCCCACATGAGCAAATCCTCTGCGTGGCAAAGGTGCTGGTCCCCGCTCCTCACTCTTCTGCTCTGCTTTGACCCTTGGCCCCTGGATTCTGCCTCCAGCTCTGCAGATCTGTGTCTAAGGGCAGGGCCATGGAACAGTGGTTGTCCCAACAGAGGCCATGACTAACATCCCTGCCACCTGTCCCTTCAGGGAGCTGACTTGTGGCGACTCCACACTCCAGTCACCCCAACAGACACAGACATGTTCCAGTTTCCGTTCTTGCTGGAATTTAAATTCCTCAAAGGAAAGGCCCTGGCACCTCTGTCATCTCCTACACTTGTTAGCAAAATGCCTGCAATTCAATTGGTACTTGGTAAATAATTGTTGAATGAATAAATAAAGCCTTGTCCTTCAATCAAACATTTAAAAAAAATAAGTTCCTTGTTTATCATAAGCAACATAAATTTAAATATATTTATATTAAGACAATAGCATATAACCACCACCACCCACACACAATCCATGTGACAAACACACCAAATAGAAATAACCCCTTATGAGTAACCTTTATGCACAAAATCATGCTTCCCACATATTTTCCCCTTCAACTCAATGCCATAACCTTCCTTTTGAGACTCAATTTGTAACCATCATCCCCGTTAAAGAGCTAGAACACCTTACCTGGACTTGGTATTGTGTGACTGCTGCATCGGCACCCTACACAGGAAGACGCTGTAACCCACAGAACTGGGCCCTTTGGCCGTGGCGTTACTCGCCATCATGGTTTTAAAAGGGTTTTGAGACTGAGAACTGGTGATGCCACCCCTCTTTCTCATCGTTCCCCATGCAGGGTCTGTGTCTCCAGCTGCCCCGCGGGCCACTACCACGCCGACAAGAAGCGGTGCAGGAAGTGTCCTCCCAACTGTGAGTCCTGCTTTGGCAGCCACGGCGACCAGTGCCTGTCCTGCAAACATGGCTACTTCCTGAACGAAGAGACCAACAGCTGTGTCCCTCACTGCCCTGATGGATCATACCAGGACACCAGTGAGTTCATTTCAAATAGCTGGTTTTAGAGAACAAATGAAAGGTTTTCGTTTGAGTGACCGTGGGAGGAATATTCCTCCCTGTCAAATCTAGGCCTTGCTTAATATCAAGCAGGATCTAATCAGATTTTTAAAGAGAACAATTTAGAATTGTTTTATTAAAAGGCCTGTAACTAACTGTGTTGGGGGGTCCTCAAGCCCACACCCAGATTCAGTGACTTAGGCATCCCCACAAGACTCATCATATAGTTGTGCTTATGTGCTCAGTTATGATTAATTACAGCAAAAAAAAAAAAAATACAAAGTAAATCAGCAGAGGTAAAAGGTTCAAAGTCCATTGGAAACCAGGCCCAAAAAGTTCTAAGAGTTTTCTCCCAGTGGAGCCACACAGGACACATTTCGTTTCCCCATGGACAACATGAGTGAACTGTACTCCACAAGGGAACCTCCTTGGGACTCCGTGCTGTGGCTGTTACTGGAGTGTGGTCATGAAGGCACCCTCTGCCCCGCCCTTACCAAAATCCCCAGACTCCTATAAGGAAAGAAGGGGTTCAGTGTGGACCATACTGTTTATACAAACAGTTCAGGCATCTTGACTCACTCTCATCTGTTAGGGTGGTGGAAACCCTCCTGAAATCCAAGTTTGCAACCTTCTGAGTAGGCTTTCAGAAGACATTGACCAGGCCTGCTCTTTTCTGCACACTAACCAAAGAAACAGGGTGTGATACCAAAGAATACTTTTCAAACTTTAAAAAAACATGACCTTCATGTAAGTGAAGAATGAACACATGCCAAGGACTTACTTAACCCATTAATGCGTGAACCTGCAGGGAAACAAATGGGTTCAGAGACTGCCGGGGATTATAGGCCACTAGGAAAGGCAAAATAAAACCCGTTTGCTGAGTTAGAGACAAATGATTTCCGACATGGCCATCAATACAGCTAGAATGTTGGGGTTCTTTATTTCAAATGGACATATCATTTGCAAGTTTACCAAACAAAAAAATCTGCCAATTAGCATGTATTTCACAGAATTTGGGGACTAATTAACCATCAATTGTAAACAGACAAAAACTACATTCTCTAGAGAATTAAATGATCCTTGGGCATTCCTACCTCTTAGTGCCCTGAAAAGGGCTGCAGGTATCTTTTGCCTTATTTCTGAGTTCTCCATAATTTGTCTTAAGGGTATCACACCGTGGTGTAGTAGAGGTCATCAGACTAGTCCTAAAAGATGGGAGCCTGCCATTCCTTTCCCCGGCCGGAGGCATTGCTTTTCAACCTTGACATGGTGGTGTTGCCCCGCTTCATTAGTGGGATTTTTTTCATTGTTGGAAGTTAGGAAACCCTGCTTGGGAGAGAGAATGGGAAGAGGAGGGGAAAGGCTAATGAACTATGCAACTAAGAATTAAATGGACTGTAGTTCTCTTATCTGCAAAATGGTAGCTAACGCTAAGGTATTTGTCAGTGCTACAATTCCTACCCTAATTTGCTTTGCTAAAAAGTGAGAGCAAATGTTGACTGAGGGCTTTTCCTACAATTTTCTGCTCAAGTCCATGTGTACTACAGCATACATTGGAACATCTCCACATGCTTCTATGGAATCCAATTGACCAACTAATTTATAACCTTTTTGTTGTTTTTTAACAGAGAAAAATATTTGCCGGAAATGCAGTGAAAGCTGCAAGACATGTACTGACTCCCACAATTGTACAGAATGTAGGGATGGACTAAGGTAAGAAGGTGACGGTCTGTATAAGTAACAGCCCAGGGAGCGTCTCAGTATAAATAACCCTTTGCCATCACCCTTGAGTTGACTCCCATTTGCATTATCTCTACCATTATATGTGAAAAATTGGATGCCATCTTGGCTAAGGAAGGTTTATACACGAAATAAAATTCTCTTTAGAAAAGATGGCTCTGATACAAGTAAATAAAATGACCATTTCAGAGGCTTTCTTTGTACTTTTAAACAGGCAGTGCACCAGTCAAGGATTACTATTTAGGTAATACTGAGTTACATTTAATCCTCCTGATTCATTCCTTTATTATTTCTCGCCATATAGCCAGTCATTCTCTTATCTTAAGAACCTCAGGCTTGGTTCCATTATGCCATCGTCTGCATACAGATTTAACACCTAGAGATATTTTCCTTGAATGGATGACTTGCTCATGGCTAAAGCCAGATACAGCAGGTCCTGGGATAGCTCTGGCTTATATCAATTAGCCTATAGTAAAATTGATTTCATTATATACATTGTTTTGCTTAAAGTCACAGAACCTTTTGACAACATTAAGAGAGGACTTACTGTAGTTGATAGATTCTGTAGGAGAACAACATGCAGCTCAAATGAATTAGGTTGTCTCTAGGGTCAAACCATCCTATGTCGAGTGAGGAGCTGGACTCCGGGTTTGCACAACGCTAGAATTCTGCTGCACTGGATCCCTTTTTAAATGTTGATGGTATTTCTACTTCCACCTTTGATTAGAGGTGAAATAAGCAGGGTCAGGCAGGTAGTGCTTCACATTAGTAATATTGCAACAGCATTTTTACTTTTCATAAATGCATTCAGTGTTAGTTTGTTTAGCACCTTTCATCTCATGACAGTCTTGACAAATATCAGTCTAGTCAGCCTAATTCCTTTTGGAGAAGGGGCAGATTGGTATAATAAGAAAAAGAAGGAAGACAGATGAGGACTCACCCACCCCTGCTGTTTATCGGCTGTGTGACCTTGGCTGAGTCACTTAGCCACTCTGAGCTTCAATTTTCTCATCTATAAAATGGTGATAACCCCTGTGTTCTGGCTTATGATAAGGATTAACTATGATGCCATTTACAAAGCACTTAGTCCAGTATCTGACACATAATTGGTCCAGGAGAAACAAAAGATTTTTTTAAGATTAAGAAACATAAGCTAACCAGTGCTCTCCAATAGAAATGAGAGCCACATGTTAATTTTAAATGTGCCTGTAGCCACATAAAATGAAATAAAATATTTTTATAAAATCATTTAACATGTAATCAGTATAGAAGACTTTTAGTAAAGATATTTTACTTTTGTTGTTGTACAAAGTCTTAGAAATATGGTATGTATTTTACCCCTAAACCACATCTCAATTCAAACAATAATTTTTTTATCTGTATTTAGATTTTATAAAATTTAGTTGAAGTAGCCGAGTTGTTCCATTCCAAACATACTCAAAATTTTGCCAATAACTGAACTAAGTGCTAATTTGTAAAATTTAGAATTCCATTCCTTAGCCACACTAGGAGCTCCAGTGCTTGAGCAGGGGGGAACAGCACAGGTCTAACCTCGCTGGTTCATCATGGACAGAACTCAGGTGTGCAGGACCAGCTCCATTAACCAGGCCATCCCTGAGGCTGGAAGCAGCAGAAGGCTTCAGGATTCACAGTGATGCCCTCTGCTGCACCTCCCACTTAGTTCATTCCCTTCTCACACAGTGCTGCCTCTGTCTCCAGCTGGGTGAATGCCAACCTCAGAAGTAATGTCCTTTATTAGAAAAACTAGGCAGCTTTTAAAACTTGGATACAATTTTTGGTGGTACTATTTCCTCCCACAAAAAGATCCATTTGATGCATTGTTCTTTTTTCCAGCTCTACAGAAAGGGGAGGAATATTCTTTTAAACATTTTTTAAATCCTCACCTAGGATTTTCTTTAATTGATTTTAGTGAGAAACATTAATCGGTTGCCTCCTATACAAGCTCCAACCTGGAATCAAACCCACAACCAACCTTTGGGTATACAGGATGATGCTCCAACCAACTGAGCCACCTGGCCAGGGCAGAAGGAATATTCTTTTTAAATGACAGCTCTCTGGCCAATGAGGTTATCTGTGAATGGAGAACACTTTCAGTTTGCTGCTGTCATTGAGGCTCTCTGTATTTTCCTTAGGGGCTTCTGAGTTGACCATTTTGCTCAAGACCTGTAAATTTTTACAGAGTGGCTAAGAACAAACATGGAAAAATATCTCTGCATAAAATACGGAAGGGAATGGATTAAAATGTTAACAGGACTGTTTGGGATTCTTTTTCATCTACTTTGGTTTTTTCCAGATTTATTGATGGAAATAAATTTTACTTTGTAAAATTAGTGTAATACATATACATACAGCAAAGTCAAATAAGATGTGAATTGGAGCAATGTGTGAAGAGTTTAAGAAAAGAGAACCTATTTGACCCTGTTGCTTAGATACACTTCTTCAGTATCCTCTATTTGGTGACATATGATTACATCTTCTCCCTGGTTCCAGTCACACTTTAGTTATTATGAGTAATATCTGTATATTGGATAGTGAAAATTCTATTAATTTATTTTGAATTTTCAGAATCCATCTGTAGACTATGAGAAAGACCATAGCTGAGAGAATTTAGGAGAGTGAAAAAATATAGAGTCCTTATTCAATATTCTAGCAATTCATTCGACACTAAGTGTGCTAGGTGGAAAAAAGGTGGAACAGATTATCTCTAGAAAAACTAAATAGTAATATAATTTAGTAATATAACTAAGAAAAGTTCAGATGTTTGGGGAAGCAGCAGTATAGGTAGGTAATTGAGCTAAATTATTCATTAGAGTTTAAATCAAGAAATAGAGGCAAAGTGTATTAAAATTCTGTTGTGGGAACCAGTAAGAACTAAAATCAGAAAAACTTAAAAATAAAAAAATCTACTCCTGGGAGTTTAGGTAGGAATGGTTGTGCCCTCTAATTCAATTATAATTCATTTACTGTGTGTTCCTACTGCATTTATAATTACAAAACAACTTTTAAATATATTATGTAGTAGGTCTGGATATCAGGAAATAGTTAGGCACATTATTAGGTAATGCGATTGTTTTGTCCATAAAATACTTTTTAAAACCTCTGGGTTGTAAGATGTATCAGCCAGTCTAACAGCTCAGAGGACTGTCCCCAAAGCCTGCAGCACATGCATATGATACAGACATCATTATAATAAGGCACAGAGAGGGAAAAATGGAAGGCACAAGGGCTAGTTCCCTGCTTTGGAGCTTTGCCAAATCCACAGGTCTCGGGGCGGGGCGGGGGGGGGGGTGTTGGTGGTGATGGTGGGAACTGTGTTTGTTACATATAGAATTGGGAGTCATTACCTCATTGCCTTGATCACAGCACTCTATGTCCTCAGCCTGCAGGGATCCCGGTGTTCCATCACCTGTGAGGACGGACAGTACTTCAACGGCCAGGACTGTCAGCCCTGTCACCGCTTCTGCGCCACCTGTGCTGGTACCTTCTCCCCCAGTCTTTGTGTTTATTCCTCTGGCTCTGGTTTGGCTTTTGTTTGTTTGTTTTTAGCTGTCACTCATGCAGATCCACTTGATATATGTTTCTCCAGCTGTTACTCTGAAAATATCTCTTCCAGTAATCATGCATATATTCTCATCGAAAGTCAGACCTCAGCATCCTATCCTCATTGAGAAACCTGAATACCCCAGTGATATCTCCTTCTCTTTCCAAAGATTTGATACTTTTGGAAAACAGGGGTGTGCTTTTTTCCAGACTGTAAGAAAAAGCAAAAGTATTAAATTATAACTCTTAAAATTATGTTAATGGCATTTTCACAAACTGTGGGAGAAGCAGCCCATCATGCAACTGCTTCTGAGGTTTTCTGTTCCCTGTGTTTGTCTTGCTTTGAAGGGGCGGGTGCTGATGGGTGCATTAACTGCACGGAGGGCTACGTCATGGAGGATGGGAGATGTGTGCAGAGCTGTAGTATCAGCTATTACTTTGACCACTCTTCGGAGAATGGATACAAATCCTGCAAAAAGTAAGTGGATCTGCCCCTCAAGCCCTGGCATTTGGTTACCAGGTTCCTTATTTGACTGCCTTTGTAAATAATATGAAACTTAGAATCATTAATAAAATTAGGTTTGAACATTTACCTATGGAAACTGCCCTGCAGCTTTAAGCCAGTTTATCTTTTATTTACATATATAGATTGCCTCAGGAGTACTTTAAAATCACACTGTCCACCTGCTAAGGTTTTCTTTAATGTTGCCAAACCTTATTTTTTAAGATTATTTTAAGAAAAGATTTTTGTGTCATCTTCAAAGAGAGATTAAGTTTAAGGCAGTAAGAGGTGGATAGTAGTAAACACATCTTTTCCTGTGTCTGATGTGTGAAAGGATGATAAATTCTACATTTGCCCCATAGATGTGACACCAGCTGTTTGACGTGCAATGGTCCAGGGTTCAAGAACTGTACGAGCTGTCCCAGTGGGTATCTCCTAGACTTAGGAATGTGTCAGATGGGAACCATCTGCAAAGACGGTGAGTACAATTGCTCATTGTCATCTTCGGAAAAAAAGATGTGATCTTTCTACTTTAAGGCCTAACAATATATTTCCTTAAAGAAACTCTCAGGCATGCATTAGACAGGCTGGGCCTGATAGAGCGCTGGCATTCATTCATCTTGAACTTATGCCTTCAGCTGGTTTTGTTTTTGGTTTGGGGGATATATTTAATTGCAAGAAGGAATAAATCACCTACAGTCCCACTGGCTAAGAATCATCAGTTAACTTGTTCTAATTAATAAAGTTTACTTTTTTTAAATATTTTATTGATTTTCTACAGAGAGGAAGGGAGACGGATAGAGAGTTAGAAACATCGATGAGAGAGAGACACCGATCAGCTGCCTCCTGCACACTCCCCACTGGGGATGTGCCCGCAACCAAGGTACATGCCCTTGACCAGAATCGAACCTGGGACCCTTGAGTCCGCAGGCCGACGCTCTATCCACTGAGCCAAACCGGTTAGGGCAAAAACTTTACTTTTTAAAACTTTAGAGTTTTGGATGCATAGCAACATTGAGCAGAAAGTTCCCATGTGTCCCCTGAACCTCAAGCATAAACAGAGCCTCCTCCATTATCAATATCCCACACCAGAGTGGTGCATTTGTTACAGCTGATGAACCTACATTGACAACATTATCACCAAAGTTTACATTAGGGTTCACTCTTGGCGTTGTATGTTCTATGGATTTGGACAAATGTATATTGATGTTTAGCTACCATTTAGTATCATACAGGACAGTTTCACTGCCCTAAAGATCTATACTCCGCCTATTCTTCCTTCTCCCCTTACCTCTGGAAACCACTAATATTTTGTTGTTGGTTTCTAATCCGCACCTGAGGATATTTTTCCATTGATTAGAGAGTGGAAGAGAGAGGGAAAGACAGACAGAAAAATTGATGTGAGAGAAACACATCAATTGGTTGCCTCCTGCATGCGCCCTGACCAAGGCCCAGGCTGGGGAGAGCCTACAACCAAGGTACATGCCCTTGACCGGAATCGAACCCGGGACCCTTTGGTCTGCAGGCCGACACTCTATCCACTGAGCCAAACTGGCTAGGGCACCACTAATTTTTTTACTCCTCTATAGAGTTGCCATTTTCAGAACGTCATATAGTTGGAATCATACAATATGTAGTCTTTCCAGTTAGTTTTCATGTATTTCTTCCCATCTTTTGCCATATGTATATGGAATTTTGTACCCTGCTTTTTACATTAAGCATTAGACATCAACATAATCCTACGTTTTATGAAACTTCATTATTAATAACAGCATAAGTTCATGTGGAGATGCCAAAGTGTACTGCCATTCTGTTAGATTGTTTATAATTTTGATATGTAAATAACAATCAAGTGGTATCTGAATTTTTCATTAAGTCTGGGGATAAGAACCAGGTAATTTTGGTCCATTTTTCTTTCTTTGCACCAGTGGTTTTCAACCAAAATTCTAGGACCCCAATAACCTTCTCGAAAGATTCAGAATGAATTGGTCTTGGGATTGCATTAGACATGCTGTGCCTGATAGAGCGCTGGCATTCATTCATCTGGTTTTGAGCATGAATATTTTTAGAAGTTTCTCAGTTGTTTCTAATGTATAGCCATGTTTGGGAACCCCTGACAGTTCAGCAAATGCCACCCTATCTAGAAAATGAATAACTTTAAATTATTCTAACTCCAACATTTTGTGAACTCTAGCTCTTAATTCACATTGAGGGGTCCATAAAATTTGTGCCTAAATTTTATGCAGACAATACATATCAGTGGTGCAGAAATTATTTTGAACCATTATTGTTCTAAGCATCTTTGTATTGTTATGGAAATAGAGAAATAAAACAAGTATGTATTTGGAACAGTCTTACCTGGCAAGATCATTCCCCTGGGTTGATTCTCTGTCTTCCTTTGAATGGCTCTCTTTTAGAAATTGACAAGGGGCAGAATAGTGCTGTGGACTCAGGAGTCAGAATGCTGTTGTTCGTATTTGGGATCCATACCTTGGGCAGGTTGTGAATTTGTATGGGCCTCAATTCCCTCATCTGTAGAAAATGAGGATATATTGCTGACCTCGTATGGTTATTCCACAACTATTAGGAATCTCAAAAAGACTTCACAAAGAACTGGGCACGCAATGGCACTGACAGAACATCATTTATGGTCTCGTTTCCATGGAGCATCATAGGTGACTACATTTTCATAGTTTTTCTGATGTATGACGGGTCTGGCAGGGACAGGCCAGACCCACTCAGACTCTGTGTCCAAGTTTTTGACCAGAGTGATTCTCACCACACAACTCTGGGGTGAGAGGATTGGGGGATGGCATCCCCAGGACCACGTAAGTATCACTTTTTAATTACCGACAAGTGCTCTTAAGAGAGGGTTCCCCTATATCTGAATATGACCTGAATTTTCGTTAACTTGAAAATGGAGGAAGATTTTTAAAGTGATTGACCCAGGACATCTACTGTGGCTTGAAATTTTCACTCATAGCACTTGGTACCAGTCACTTCAAGGTTTGTGTTGCTTTAACTACTTTCATAAACCATGATAAGCATGGGATAAGTTATGCCAAGTGGCACTTTGGTGTGTCAGGATTGTGGGTAGTGGACAAGGAACAATAATTTGTAATGAGTCCATTTTCAGGTCAAAGAAAGAGTATTAACATGGCAGAGTAAACACTGTGCTCGCTTCCACTGACAACCACATCAAAATTACAACTAAATTATAGAACAACCATCATTGAGAACCACTTGGAGATTAGCTAAACTGAATTGCTAGCCTATCTAATAAAAGAGTAATATTCAAATTAGCTGTCACTCCGTCACAAAGATGGCGGCACCCATAGCCACAAGATGGCAGCGCCCAGTCCCCTCAGCCCCGCCACTGAAGTGTCCAGGCCTGTCACCTGGCCAGGCAGGTGGCAGGGGCAAGCGGCGAGGCACGATCCGCCCACCCAGCGGCCGATCCAGCCTCGCTGCTCCACCACCGATGGAGTGTCCCGAGGCAGCAGAGACAGGAGGGAGCAAGGCAGCAGAGAAGGGCGGGCTTCGCTCCCTTCTCTCGGGCCGCAGGAAGCCCTATTCTTGCAGGAATCTTCCTGCAACGGGCCTCTAGTAACAGTATATAAAGAAGAAGCCACGTCGAGACTGGTAGGAGAGGTAGAGAGACAGAATGGGCAGGTCGCACACTCAGCATGGCTGCTATGAACCAGGATGTATATCTTGGCTTCAGAGTTCCACCCTGAGGAGCGAGGAGTGCCAGGAAGAGAAGTTCCCATGACATCTGGCTGTGAAAACCAGTAGGGATTGTATCCAAGAAAGACAACGGGCTGCTAGAAACCTAGGTGCTACAGATCTCAAAGGGCCTAAGCACAAACTTAGTAACTCACAAACACTTGCATTGAGCTCCACTGTAGAGGTAGCTCTATCCAGGGATGGAAATGCTGGCAGATGCTGTTGAGCAACGCCCCCCCCCAACCTAGGCTCAAGAGGGCGCCAAATCTGAACTCTGCATTAACCTAGATAACAGTTTGTCCTAATTGTCCTACCCTGGTGATTCTATGGAACCTCTTTCAGCAGCTTTTCTACAAAAGCAGTCTGCCTGGATTGCACTGCAGACTTTCCTAAAAAAATATCAAAGGTCCATAAATCACAAAGAAGCAGCAGCTAGCCACGACTTGCCCTCTTCCTCTGGCTAAGCAGCCCCAAGCACCTCCAAGCCCAGCACAGGCAGTAACCACTTGCAGATCACTTTGTAGTTACTACCAGGTGGCCCCAGGCCAGGCATAGGCAGTGACTGAAGTTGGTCTATATACCAAAGCCTCACCCAAGAGGCCCCAGAACCAATATAACCAGTGGCCAGCCTCAGATCACACTAGAGCAACACCCAACCAGCTCCTCAAAAGACATTTCCAAAGGGCAGACAGGGTGGGCACCAGAGCCCACTAAAGCAACTCCCGCTCCATAGGATCAGCCCCCGCACAACAATTTGTCAGTGTAATCATGGCCAATCCTCACAGACATTCAGCCTGAGGGCCAATCCCACCCACTGATGTGCCAACAGCAGCAATCAAGGCTCAACTATACACAAAACCTAAATAAAGGGAACCAGGCTCAGGTAAGCAGGAGACTGTGCCTCACAGAACACCTACTACATAAGGCCATCCTGCCAGGACTGGGAGAAGTAGCAGATCTACATAATATGTAGAAATAAACACGTGGAGGCAGCCAAAATGAGGAAACAGAGAAACATTCTCAAATGCAAAACGGGATATAACTCCAGAAAAATAACTAAACAAAATGAAAGCAATCTACCAGAAACAGAGTACAAAACACTAGTTAGAAGGATGCTCAATGAGTTTAGGGGATGAATTCAGTAAGAACTTACACAAAGAAATTGAAACCACAAAGAGAACCTTTCTGAAATGAAGAATACATCAGAGGGAATCAACCAATTAGATGAAGCAGAGAATCAAATCAGTAACTTGGAAGACAAGGTAGCATAAAACACCCAGTCAGAAAAGCAGAAAGAAAAAGAGGCTTTTAAAAAATGAGGATAGTTTAAGGGGTCTCTAGGACATCAAGCATACCAATATTTGGATCATATGGGGTACCAAAAGGAGAGGAGATAGAGCAAGGGATTGAAAACATCCCTAACTTGGAGAAGAAAATGGACATACAAGTCCAGAAAGCACAGAGACTCCCAAACAATTATATGCTGAAGAAATGGATAAATTTCCAAAAAAACTCTTCTAACACCAAATCAAGAACATAAAATTGGAACAGACCAATTACTACTACTAATTAAATTCATCAGTAATAAAAATAAAAATTTTAAAACTCCCAACAAACTAAAATCCTATACCAGATAGTTTCACAGGCTAATTTTACCAAGCTTTGAAAGAATTAATATCTATTCTTCTCAAACTACTTCAAAAAATTGAAGAGGAGAAAAGACTACCATACTCATTTTACAAGGCTGTCATTGCCCTAATTCCAAAACCAGACATAGGCCAATTTCCCTGATGAACACAGATGCAAAAATTCTCAACCAAATATAAGCAAACCAAATTCAGCAACACAATAAAAAGATCAGACGCTATAATCAAGTGGTTTTTATCCCTGGGATGTAAGATTGGTTTACTATCCACAAATATATTAACGTGATATACCATATAAACAAAATGAAGGATAAAAATTATATCAGTGGATTCTAAAAAAGCAATGTGGGGATAGAGGGAATATGTACCTTAACATAATAAAGGTCATATACTAGTATGACAAACCTGAAAGCTGCTTCTTTAAGATCAAGAATAAGACAAAAATGTCCACTTTCACCACTTTAATTCATCATAGTATTGGGAGTCATCGCCACAGCAAATCAAAAAGAAATAAAAGGTATCCAAATTGGATAAGAAGTAAAATTGTCATTATTTGCAGAGGACATGACACTACATAGAACCCTAAGAAAACCATTATAGCTAGCACAGTATCAAATTAATGTTCAGAAATCAGTTACATTTTTGTACTCCAATAACAAACTATCAGAAAGAAAAATTAGGAAAGTCCCATTTACACTTGCATCAGAAAGAATAAAAATACTTAGGAATAATTTAACCAAGGAAGTAAAAGACCTGTCCTCAAAAAGCATAACACATTGAAGAAAGAAATTGGAAATACAAGTAAATGGAAGCTTATATACCATGCTCATGGGTAGAAAGAATTAACACTGTAAAAATGTCCATACTACCCAAAGCAATCTACAGATTCAATGCAATCCTTACCAAAACACTGGTGGCATTTTTCACAGGAAAAAATCCTAAAATTTATACAGAACTACAAAAGACCCCAAAAAGCCACAGCAATCATGAGAAAGACAATGTTGAAGTTATAGTATTGTTTCATATCAAGTAGCATACGGCTATATTAATTAAAACATCACAGTACCGGCATAAAAACAGATACATAAAGCAATGGAACATAATAGAGAGAGAAACCCACAACTACATGATCAATTAATCTATGACAAAGGAAGCAAGAATATACAATGGGGTAAAGACAGTCTCTTCAGTAAATGGTGTTGGGAAAACTGGGCAGACACATGCAAGAGAATGAAACTGGATCACTCTCTTACATCATACACAAGAATAAACTCAGTATGGATTAAAGACTTAAATGTAAGATCCCAAACCATAAAACTCCTAGAAGAAAACATAGACAAGAAAGTCTTTGATACTGCTCTTAGTAACTTTGTGGTTTTTTTTTACATATCTGCTTGGGTAAAGAAAACCAAAGAAAAAATAAATGGGACTACACCAAACTAAAGAGGTTTTGCACAGTGAAGGAAACTATCAAAACACGAACAGACAACCTACTGATTGGTAGAATATATTTGCCAATGACACATCTGATAAGGGGTTAATATTTTTAAAAATCTGAGGAAAAAATGGGTAGAGGACTGAATAGACATTTCTCCAAAAAGGACCTACAGATGGCCAATAGACATATGAAAAGATGCTCAACATCACTAATCATCAGGAAAATGCAAATAAAAACCACAATGAGATATTACCTCACACCTGTCAGAATGACTATCATCAATAAGTGAACAAACAATAGGTTTTGGTGAATATGTGGAGAAAAGGGAACCCTTGTTCCCTGTTGGTATGATTGTATATTGGTGCAGCCACTATGGAAAATATTGTGGAAGTTCCTCAAAAAGTTAGAAATAAAACCCAGCAATTCCACCTCTGGGTATTTATCTGAAGATATCCAGAACACTAATTCAAAAAGATATGTGCACCTCTATGTTAATTGCAGAACTATTTACAATAGCTAAGATAAGGAAGCAAGTTAGATATCCACTGATAGACGAATGGATAAAGAAGATGTGGTATACACACACACATACTAGTATACAATATATTACTCAGCCATAAAAAAGAATGAAATCTTGCCATTGCAACAACATGGATGGACCTAGAGGGTATTATGAAGTGAAAGAAGGCAGACCAAGAAAGACAAATACCGTATCTCATTTATATGTGAAACCTAAATATACAAAGGAACAAACAAAACAAATTCACAGCTACAGAAAACAAATTGATAGCTCCAAGTTGGGAGGGTTTTGGGGATGGGTGAAAATGGTAAAGGGATTTATTGGTACAAATTGGCAGCTATACCAGTAAAATAGTCACAGGAATGTAAGATACAACATAGGGGATTTAGTCAATAATATTGTAATAATTATGCATGGTGTCAGGTGGGTACTAGACTTATTAGGGTGATCACTTTGTAAAGTCTATAAATGTCTAATCACTATGTTATACAGTATATTAGTATATACTGTATGTCAACTGTAATTGAAAATAAAAAAGGGAATGATGATCATAATTTTAGAGTTTATTTATAGAAATGAAGAGGGAAAATAAGCACATGACAGATCCAAGAAAATCAAAAATACTCTTATTCTGAAAGGGGATGGGTTCATGTATGGTGAAAGTATTATTATGCTTTCTTATGTTATATATTTTGTGTCTCAGATATTACATATTACAATTATAAAGACTATTAAATTTGTAGGGGGGGGACAAAAAAAGAGTATTAATGGCTCACCGGGCTTTTCATTTTTCAAATCACATGGCAACTGCATTTAGGGATGTGCTATTTATTCTTTTTCAACTGTCATATTTCAGTGATTCTAAGACACCTCTTTTACATTTTATCATCTCTGAAATCAGATGCATCTTATAATTCATGGCAGCTTACAACTACTTTTAACCCAGCAGGTTGATGTGATATAGTTGTCATTGACTGAATATAGTCACAGAGATGTCTAGTCAAGTGAGGCACATGGTTACTACTTCTTATGTTGAATTTAATTACAGCTCAAAATTGCTCTGGAAAATTAAACTGCTTTTCAGAATTCAAAGGAAGAGTTATTGCACAGAAACCAAACTGCATGCTATATAAGTTTAGCAAATACTTCCAATAAGCATAAAATTGCAAATACTTCCAAATAGCATAAAATTGGTAAGTGAATATTGTGTCATCATTTATTGAGAAGCATTTTTGGCTTGCTAGTAATTAACAGCGATGCCTCTTAAATCTGGTGTCTTAGAGTCCGTGAAATATCATATAAATGACTATTACTCTGTTCTAGGTAATTCTAAAAATAAAACTCCTTGCTTATGTTATTATTGATTTCTAATTTATTCTTTTTTCTAATCTTTTTTTCCTTTCACAAATGGATACCAATCACATTTACCGTTGGACTGCAATTATCTCTCCTTGAAAAACAATGCTGTTGATTGAAATCACTTTGGGTGGACCAAATTTCCTCCTTGTTGACTGCTCCTGAATGATCTCTTCCAATCCCACAATCTGCCTCTCTGGCCAATCAAAACCTTCTTCCGTGTGTGTACATCATGCTGCTCTCGTCCTCAACTCCCCCCCTCTCTCGCTGACTTCCTGGAAAAGCAACGGAAGAGTCCTGGGCGGAAGGAGGCTTCTGTATGCTAGTGAAAAAGAACAATCTGTGCCAGCGGAAGGTTCTCCAACAACTTTGCTGCAAAACATGTACATTCCAAGGCTGAGCTTCCATCCTAGATTTCTCTGTTCCTGTAGACTTATAGATTACTCCATATTATTATTAAAAAGAAAAAAAAGCAACAAAAAAAAAAAGCAAGCCACCTCTCTCTTTCTTGCTTTCTTTTTTTTCTCTCTCAATCTGTGCAGGGAGATGGTGAACTGTTTTGTCAGAACTTAAATGGAAAAAAAAATAATAAACCTACAACAAGCCTACCTTTTATAACTGGGTGGTTAGTGCTAAACAGCCAGAACCACAGAGACAGTATTGTATGACCAAAGCATTTGATGCCAAAATTTGACGTTAAAGTAATGATTTGATTTCCTGCCCTGGTTTTGAAGGTCCATTTTTTTTCCTTTTGCGTTTACTTGTTTCCCCTTTGAGATGCCTAAAAATACCTTTCAAAAAAGTCACAAGAGTAGACATAGATCAAAATGAAACAAAAAGCTCTTACGTTAGTCATTTTTCATGCTCGAGTCCATCACTGGTGGAAATGGCAGGAAACTGGACCTACTGGGCATTAGACCATCCTGCAGAGTTGTGCTCAGAGTCGTTTGTCTTCGTTTTTTGCAGTTGAACATTGATACTTTCCACACATAAATTACTTCATGCATTATGTGGTTTTGGCATTGTACTCACTTGGTAAGTCTGTGCCACTGGTTTCATCAGATAGACTTGCTGCTACTGGCTTATCCATTGTAGACTGGGTGATTTTACACACAGCTAGTCAAGTGGGATTGCACTGCATAGTCAGATTGGTGATGGACAGCATGCAAAGTTACACAAAACAGCTGAGACTGATCCAGCTCCCCCAAATCCCAAGTGTTCACTGTGTAGGCCCTGCACAATCTCTTGGTGCTATCTAGCCATTATCCCCATAGCATTTTTCTAAAGGCCACCGTAAATTCCATTTGTTGTGGTGGGAAGCATTTTGGATGTGATGCAGGAAATTTCTTCCTGGAGTCAAAAGTTTCTAAAAGGTCCTGTATTTTTTAAGAAATAGAATTGATTTAAATAGTATTTAAGCTCATGCCCAAGTTGGCTGGGCAGCATTTTTCAATGGTGCTTATTAGAAGTTTTTTCATCTTCTCACTTTCAGAAAATAAAACTGGAAATTGAATATGGGCGGCATGATTGTACCCTCCTGGTTCTGCTATTTCCCCTATCTTCTGTCCCTCTATAACTGTTCTATGATACACCTGAATACTGAATGTCATTGTGAGAGATCCACTGTTTTCCTGGAGATACCTTCACTGATTTTCTATGACTTCCTAAACACATCCTGGAATCTAGCAGACTGAATTATGCGAAAACTGTTTTGGATCAGTGGTCAGAAATTTGGAAGCCTGATAGATCGTTTTACCACTTCTGAGTTTCTCTGTTTAGGAGAGGATAGACTGATATCAAGTTTCCTCATTTTTCATATCGAAGCTCCATTGGTGACCTCATTTGCTCTGGGAGTGACCAGCCATCTTACAGACTTTGTTTTTATTTACAAGATGTCACTGGCCTCACAGATGAGAAGAGGAATGATATCAATATAGATTCTCCTAGGAAGGAGCTGGGAAGTGGATGCTAAGATCCTCATCTAAGGGGCAAGTTAGTTAAAGACCTACCTTGAAAATATTCATTCTTAGACATCAAACTAAACAACCAACCTAAGGTGAATAATAACTAAATAGTCTAATGACCTTCTTAGTTAGTATTGTAGTATACTGAGTCACATGTTGATTCACAAGTGACTAGGGAATTAAGTGATTTGCTGAGCAGTTTTTCTCTTCATAACAATGCAGGCCCTTCTGACCTGAAGAAGGTTATTCCTGGTTATGGCATCTAGTCTTATATTTAAAGGCACAATCTTTAAATGGACAAATGTAAGCGCAACCTAAGCAAGGTCAAGCAGATGGGAAAATCAGATTTGCCTGCAAAGGAATACATGTAACTGAACCATCCAATAGTATTTGGGGCACAAAAGTTACTATGATAGGAAAGAGAAACATGATGTCTGTGTTCTTAAACAAATAACTATCACTATGACAGCCAAATTCATTGGGGTCCACCAAAGTGTGTTCTATTTCCCACTGACCATGAAGGCGCACATCGTGGAAATACTGGTTTAACTACTAGTGTGTTACTGCCTCGTTTATCTACAGAATATTATTAACTAGAACATAATGCTTTCAAAATTTAAGTTAATGTTATATATTATGTATAAATATATATATTCATAATGAGATATATGTAATGGATAGTACAAAGTTTGGAGACTTAACAAATGCTCTAATCTTCTAGAGACAAAAGCCCTATCTTCTGTTCTCTTTTGTCTTTTTATTTTCAGTTAGTGACCCATTGTTAAATCTAAATCCACTTTTACTGAAAAATACTGTACATGTGTAAAATGTTCAGTTGTTTTTTTGTAAAATATAGTAGAATGGTTGTAATTGATACTGGCCAAAATCAATGTTATTCCATATTTTATTTTTTCTATTAAATTAACCTAAGTTCCTGTTTATTTGATCTGTCCATACCCATGTGTAAACATCTCTGAAAGGGTGAGGTAATGAGAGACTTCTCTGTTCCCACATAGAAGCTGAATATGAAGAAAAGGGCAGAGGGGACTGAGGTAGCTAAATAAAATTGGAAAGAAAGGGTCAGTAGAGGTGGGATCTGAAAAGAAGGGAAAAAGTGACAGCAATATAAGAAAGGAAGAGTTTAGGTTTGGTCATAAATGTATTTCAAATTCCATTTTTAGAAAGGTTGCAAAAAAATCTATAACAGCTTGGTGCAGTTTCTGTTGAATTGTGCAGATACAATCTCCATGTATGGGCCATCTGGGCCCGCTGTTTCCCTGGACTTCCCCAGGGTGTGAACTACTGCACACTCACCAGTGATGTATGGGCTGGGGACCAAGGGGCAGGGCACGAGTTGGTGGTGAATGTGAAAGCTGTTAAAAGATGGTCTGGTACCATTTAATGATATCCTGCATAAAACTGACAGTAGCTGCAACCCTGGATGCCTCAAAGATGCCTTTGTCTGAAATCTCCTGTACATGCCTCGAGGTAGGACTGAATAGTTAGAAAAAGAAGAAACTACAAAGGATTCCAGATGTTTCTGAACTCTGCTTGAGTTCCAGTCTTAGCCTTGAAGTGAAATTCAATGTCCTGTCTTCTGGGAAAAGAAATGGGATCAGCAAACAAATTGAGTTCCAATTAGTGTTAAAGATCTGGAGATGCAACAAGGTGTAAGAATGAGCCTCTATTTGTTGTGAAGTCCCATTATGGGGATGAGGAGAAACTAATCTTATCGACCAGTGATAAGAGTATATACCTACTGATGTAAATATACCCTCTCTTCTCACAAAAACTCCAAAGCAGAGGTACATGTATTATCTTGTTTACAAATAAGAAAGCTGGGGCATATGGACTTGAAATAGACTAAGGTTACAAAGCCAGACTCAAAAATAAAATTTAACAGTAACACAATTAACAGTAAGTAGTGAATTCTAAATCTGAAATGAATGGAACACCAAGTTACTAAGTTCAGAGAGGCAGAAATTCCTTTGAACTGACTGGGATGATAATTCTAAGAGCAGGTGGAACTAGAATTGGGTCTTGAAGGATGGCTAGGGCTTACTTAAGCAGATGGGAGGAGTGCAGGAAGAACATTACCAGCAAACTTGCTGCATAAGAGATGTTCTGGGTAGCAAATGACTTATTTTAATGGTTTTAATCTAAATAGCCCATGGCTACAAAGGACAGTGAATCAACATTTGATGGGTTTAGTCAAGAAGAATCTACATTTTTACACTGCAGAAGACAAATAGTGTTCCCATCCTCCTCAACTCCCGCACCCATGGAAGGCCTTGCTAATAATCATCACTATCATCTGTGGATTGATCCAAATTTCCTTCTCACTTTCCACCCCAGCATCGGCTTATCATCATGCTGCTGATGTCTGTCAGACACACTTTGCCACTCAAGAGTCTACCCTTCATTTTAAGGAACACAAAACCGAGTGCTTAGTAGAAAAGGGGAAGTGATTGCTGTAACTACCAAATTATAGTTTCTCAGTCAAGTGATCAACACTTTATGCACATCTGAACATGGAAATATGCAACACCTTATCCCCTCATGTAAGATGAGTATCATGCAGCTAAGACAGAAGTTCACATGCATTCTTAACTGACTGCAGCTTCACACGGCAGACAGATAGCTTGACGAACATGGAGAAAACTGGAGGCAATTTTAAACTGACCTGGCCAGTTCAACACTCCCTCCTTTCATCCTTTAATACACAACAGAGAGTGCACAAAGGCCAACTGCAGCTTGACCTCACCTGGCCCAAGCTCAGCCCTGGCCCCAAACTCAATAAGTGTCAGTGACAGAAAGTATAAACCTGCTTTTCTTGCCTGGTTGACATTCATTTCCAAATATTATTTGTAGCAAACCCATAAAATCTGAAGTTTGCAGCAGAATACTTTGGAGCCATAGACAAATTTAGCAGAGCACAGCCAAGATGGACTTCATTTCACCATCTTGTTAGAGGTAGTGCTTAGCCCCTAGAAATGGGGCTGTGATCCATATATAATGTCTCTTCATCATGAGAGTTGGAAGTCTGGTCCAGAGTCAATTCGTGGGTAAAAAGGATGCAGTTATGTAGCATCACTAAGTCTCAGAGGGCCAGTCTGGGACTGGGAAGGCCAGCAGTTCCTTCCCACTCTCTACCTGCAAGGGACCTACAAGAACGTGACTATCCTGTTATTGAAAGATTGTCTTACAAGGTCTCTCTAAAGGGCCATTGTTTAGGGGCAGTTGTTGGTTTTTATCGGGCCAGGGGTCAAGGAACAAAAGATATTTTGCATCCCACTTCCTCGAAATTTCCAGAAACACTTCCTGAGACCTGAATTGTAAGACCTTTTTGCATCTTAGGAAAGAATACATAATTTTAAGACTATTGTGTTTTAAGCTGGCACACTAAAACAGCTCTATTTAATTTATTTAATTTGCCCCCCACAAAAATCAGAGGTCTATAGAGATTAACTTTCTGATGCAAGATTTATAGCAAGTAAGGGGGGGTGGGTTGCTTTGATTCAAGCCTATAGCATCAACCTACCACAAAACACTGCCTCCCTTTTTAAGAATGGCAGAGAAAAATCAAGTCTATATTACATATGTTATAAGGCAGAGGGTAAGGGTTTTCTCCCAAGTCCAGAGAGAAAGCACACTGTATCCCTGGACTTGACTTTCTCTGCTTATGAGTTCAAAATAACACTTCCATAAATAAACACCAAGTCCCTGTCATATACCAAGCTCTGAAGTGCTTCTTGTCCTCTTCAAGCTTATAGTCTGTCTAACGGGAGACACAGACATAAAAACCCATGGCTATAATATGAAGCTATTTAAGTGTCTTAAAAGAAGCATAACAAATATTGTTGTCAGTCCAGAGGAGGAAGCTCACTTTGCCAATTAAATACTAATGTCCCAAAGCTTTCCAAGGACAGCCAATGATAGCTTGAAAAAGAAATAGAATTGCCTCTAAAATGAAGAGAAGTCAAATGATATTTTACAACCTACAAAATGCAACATGTCAAAGTAGTCAATTGCAACTCTTAAAGATCCACATACAATTATATTTAAGTATATTTAAGGTAGGGTAAAGAGGAATTTTAATCTGTTTGATATGAAGTAGGACCTACAGAGGTAGGAGAACCTAGGTTCTGTTGGGATTACAATATAACCCTGCAAAAGAGGGAGAAATTTACTAATCATGCTGGGACTTGGGGGAATTATATATATATTTTCATTCATTCATATTCCTGTTCTCTTTCCTCAAGAGTCCCACTTATAGCTACTTGACATTTCTCTTCAGTTGTTAATTTTGAAATGCCTGTTAGACATATCCAAAATAGACTTTAGACTCCCCAATGCCCTAAACATTACTATCGCCATATGTCTGCCATCACAGTAAATGGCATCACAATTCATTCACCCAGCTACTCAAAACCTAAACTTATTCTTTTTTCGCCCCCCACATCCAATCCATTAGCAAGGTCCCATTAACCACACCTCCACCATATCTCTCTGAATGGTCCACTCCCCACTTCCTAGTTGTAATTCTGGGTCAGACCACCATCTCCGTCCTGGACTGCTGCAGGAGCCTCCTAACTAGGCTCCCTGCTTTTCTTCCTCTCCTTTCCTCTTTCTCTCTTCTCCCTTATCCATTCTCCACATGGATAGCAGAGTGCTATTACAAATACAAAATCAGATTTCGCCTCTGCCTATTCACTCAGAGCAAAATCTGGACCCCTTAACTGAGATCTTATGATCTCTCCTCATGCCCCTTTCCCCCTTGCTCATCATGTTCTAGTCCTACCAACTTTCTTTTGTTCTTTATACACAAATGACTTGAGTATCAAGACCCCTGGTTGCCTTTCACCCTACAGGTCTTAATTCAAAACCCACTTCCTTGCAAAGCAATTCCCTCCACCACTCACTCCACACCTGCCCACCTTTTCTGGGCTTTTCATTGCACTTATCACAACATGACATTCTGTGGTTCATTTAGTTATTTTTTGTTAATCTCTCCCAGGACAACATCAGTACCATGAGAGCTAGGGCTTTGTCCATCTTGTTCACAGCTTATCTTTTATGTCTAGCATAGTGCCTCAGCATCATCAACTCTCTATTCAGAGGAGCTAACTGACTTACTCAAAAACCGCATCAAGTCAACTCATGGCCTCCTGCCAATGTATTCAAGAAGTATTCATTCAGACAGAATGTTGAGGGGGTCATATTTGCTTCAGTCCCCAATAGTGATCGCTACCTTGAGCCAGCTAAATGAAAGGACTAGGTACTAAGCAGAATTCAGCTATCAGATGAGCTCACATAGGGAGGTAGCCCATAGCTTCTCTTCACTGCGATATTCATGGCCAAAGTAACAAATTTGGCAAGGCCTAGACTTAAAAACATGGGCCTTCTTTTCCTTCTAAGAGAAAACCCTCTAAAAACTCATTACCAGAGAAGAGGGAAAAGAAAGTGATATGCTTATACCTCCTGTCCCAAACAATGAAAGTAACAGTAATAACAACAACTCCCATTATAGAGCATTTCCTATGTGCTAAGCACTGTGCTAAATGCTTTCTAAGGATTATTTCATTCAATACTCCCAGTAGCCTAATTTTATCCTCTTTCTTACAAATGAGGAAGCAGGATTATAGTTGGCCCTTCAAATCCACAGATTCTGCATCCACAGATTCAACCATAGTACATTTTTTTCTTGTCACTCCCTAAATAATATAGCATAACTATTGACATAGCATTTACACTGTATTATGTATTATCAGTAACCTAGAGATGATTTATTAAAGTATATGGGAGAATGTGCATCGGTTACATGCAAATCAATTTTGGTATCTGCAGGGGGTTCCTGGAACCACTCCTTCATAGATACTGAGGGACGACTGTATATTTATTTTAGCTGATGTTGTCTGGTCCAAGGAACATGTTGTCGCTTGTGAATAGAGCAATGTCCACTCAGGCTTACACACCATGGCCACATACTGCTTTCTGTGATCAAGCTAGGAGTGGAAATCAATATTATCATGAGAATTAGTCTCGACTAATGCGCCGCATGGGCAAAAGAAATCAGAATGGACCCAGAGAAATGAGGCAGTAATTAAGAAGTGAGGATGTGATGCTCCTTTCATGCTAATTTTTCTTTGTCTGGGAAGCCATCATTTGCATTATCTAGCCCCAGATGAAATGAGGAAGAAATAGAATGGAGACACAGAAAACATGGAAAAACATTACAATGCTGAAGACATCACATAATACAAATTCTGTGAACTTCTTTGACAAATCTGGCAAAACAAATTCTTTCCAGGTGATATTAAACAGGATTTTTCTTGCCACCTGAATCATAACTGTTACAATATAATAAAAGCTAAAGTACCAATAAAATTTAAGGCTCTTTCTTATGTACAGGAATGTGATTTTTAATTGACTTGTGGCATAAGAAGTGCCACAAATATGACAGAAAGCAGAAGTCATCTTTCATTTTTATTATTGATTTTCAGAGAGGAAAAAGGAGAAAGGGGGAGAGAAAGAGGGAAAGGAAGAGCAACATCAATGTAAGAGAGCAACATGGATCAGGTGCCTCTTGTATGTGCCCCGACAGGGGATCAAACCCGCCACTTAGGTATGTGCCCTGACCAGGAATCAAACCTATGACCTTCTGGTGCATAGGACAGCACTCCAATCAACTGAACTGTACCAGCCAGGGCAGCAGGAGTCATCTTAACCATATTCTCTCCTACTCCGTCTGATCCATCAGCAAGTCAAGACAATTCTACCTCCAAAATATGTCTTGGATCCATTTGTCCTCTACCTTTACTGCTTTTGTCCTAATTCTCACATCCTGGGTCAAGTTACCTGGGCTATTGCAACATTTCCTAATTGGTGTCATTTAATATACACCTCTTGTGTCCACACTCCACTTGTCTTCACCTTCTTCCTCCAATCTATCTACGCAGCAGCCAGAGTGCTCTTTTTAAAAGTTCAAAGCTCACATAAGACTCCACTATTCAATACCCTCCCGTGGCTTTCTATTTCGCTTGCGATAAAGTTGAAATTCTTTTCAATGGCCATCAAGGCCTTGGTGAATCTAACCCATCACACCTCTCAAGCTCATCTCATGCCTCCCTTCATATTTTCCAGCCACAATGGCTTTCCCTGATATATCTATTCTGCTTTGTGCCTTAGAACTTTCCCATATGCCATTTGCCCTACTTTAATGCTATCCCACTCCCCATCATCTACACCTGGCTAACATTTATTTATTACCTAGGCCTCAGTTTAAATGTCACTTGTTCATTTCCAGATCCTTCTACACAAGGTTAGATCTCCTCATATAAGCTTTCATGGAAGCTTCTACTTACTTTCATATTAATTACATTATAAATAGCTTGTTAATTGTAGGAATATTTGTTTGATGTATATAATTCTTACTACAAAGTTTGCTCCATGGGGGCAAAGTCTGTAAATGTCTTATATCTGATGAATCTAGTAAATATCTCTTAAAGTATAAGTACTTGATAGCTCTCTGATCAATAGATGAGTAAGTCAATGAATAAATAATTGAGTGAATAACTGAGTAAATGACAGGGAGGAAATAGCCCTGACTCATACATTGGGACAACTAAGTTCTAATCCTGATTTTCCGTGTGACTTCAGTATGGCCCTCTATGTGGCTACACCTCGGTTTCCCTATTGTCAGCCTCATCCCTGTGACCCTTCTAGTCAATGGAAAAAGAAAATCCCAGGAGATTTCATGGAGATTCTATCACTGGCCCTAAAACACACAGAAAAACCTTAGGGACAAACTCAATAAAGCTAATGTTTTAATACTTTGTCACTGAAAGTGTGCAGTACCAGCAGGAGTAGGAGTTGGATACTGTGGTTGCAGAGTTCTAAAGTGACCCCCTAAAATTCCCATTCACAAGCCATTCAGTGCTGTGAAGGGACTTTGCAGATAGAATTAAAGGTTATTACTGACTGACTTTAAAATAAGATTCTACTGAATTATCCATGTGGGCCCAAGGTAGAGTCAGAGAGATGCAGTGGAAGGAGGCAGAGAGAGCATGAGGCAGAGGAAGGATCAGAGAGATCCAAGAAGTGAGAAAGATTTAACCCCAGTTACTGGCTTTGAGGATACAGAAAGGTGGCCATGAGCCAAGAAATGCATGCAGCTTCTAAAAACTGAGAACATTTCCCCAGCCAACAGGTAGCAAGGAAACAGGGAACCTAGTCCTGAATTCTGCCATCAACCTGAATGAACTTGGAGCAGATGTATCCCCAGAGCCTCCAAAAAGAATGCAGCCTATGACACCTTGATGCCAGCCTTGTAAAACCTGGAGCAGAGAAGCAGCTGAGCCACACTGTGCCCTGGCTCTGACCTACTGAACTGTGAGATAATAAATGCTGTTTTGTTAAGCCACAAAATTCATGATAACTTGTTACAGCAGCAATAGAAAACTAATGCATATTAGCTGATCTTCATAACTCCTGCCTAAGGGGCAGGCTTCTAATTACACATGTAAGGGCCCTCTTAATCTTCTCCAGAGACCCTGGAGGACGGGCGCTATCTTTGTACTCTCCCTCTGCCTCCCTCCAGGTGGCTGGTATCTCTGGAAAAAGTACTTGTACACATGTTGAAGCCTGGCTATTTTCCGAGTACCACCCAAAGGATATCTCTAGATTGCCTGGCTCTGGCAGCCAAGAGGGACTTACACATTCAGTCTTACACATTCAGTATATACAGGGGTGGGCAAAACTAGGCTTACAGTTGTTCACATGAAAAAATATATAATACAAGAATAAATAATAATAATACAAAAATAAACTGTGTTCTGTGTACTCGCGACTAAAAACCTACTTTTGCCCACTCCTGTATTTGCATATTTTAAAAGTTGCTGCCTGAGCTTTTAAATCTCAAGCCGGGGCTTTTGAGTCTGGCTTCAGTTCAGCCTGAATCCAGGTGCTGACTGAAATCCTCCCCTTTGTGACACTAACAGCTCTTGGCACACCCTAAACTACTAGAATCCAATAAAAGTAAAATAGGCTGCTTGAATAATCACAAAGGATTGGGAGACAACCAAGAGCTAGGGCAGGATTGAATAATAATGTTCATCCCCTACACAAGGCCACTCCTTCAAGACTGGGAGAGGTAGCTGTTTTATCATATGCATAGAAACCAACACAGAAAGTTAAGAAAAACAAAGAAACATAGAAATATATTCCAAATGAAAGAAAAAGATAAAACCTCAGTAAAAAGTTCTTAATGAAATTGTAAGTTATTTGCCTGATAAAGAGTTCAAAATAATGGTCATAAGTATGCTCAGTGAACTCAAGGGGGGGGGGGGGAGAGAATGAATGATCACAAAGAGATGGAAATATAAGAGAATACCAAATAGAAGTTACAGATAAAAAATACATAACTGCAATGAAAAAATATGGGTTCAACAGCAGACTAGATGAAGCAGAAGAAAAGATCAGTGAACTCAAATACAGGATTGGCACTCACCAAACAGCATCAGCAAAAAGAAGAATGAAAAAAAAAATACAGATAGCTTAAGAGACTTGTGGGACCTCATCAAACTGACCAACATTCACTCTATCGGGGTCCCAGACAAGAGAGACAGAAAGAGGCAGAAAATATATTGGAAGAAATAATGGCTGAACTTCCATAACCTGAAAAAGAAAACAAACACCCAAATCCAGAAATTCCAGAGGGTTCCAATTAAAATAACTCAGAACTGCCTACTTCTGGTCAAGATGTCAGAGTAGGTAAATTCTATGCTTACCTCCCAGAATCACCCAAAAATTACACCTAAATTATAGAACTATCATTGAGAATACCTGAAGACTAGTTGAACAGAATTTCTTTAACTAAGGATATAAAGAATAAGCCACATTGAGACTAGTAGGAATGGGCAGGACCCATACCCACAGTGTGGCCATTTAGAATCAAGAGAGATAGCTCAGTTGTGGAGGTCCCCCCTGAGGAGCAAGGATTCCCTGCCCCACACGGGTCTCCCCAGCACAGGTTCCAGTGCAGGGAAGAGGAGTCCCTATACCATCTGGCTGTGAAAACCAGCAGAGACCGCATCTGAGAAAGACAAAGGGCTATGGGAGACTGAGACATGCTGCTCTTAAAGGTCCAGAATATAGACTCACTCACTAAAAACTCATTCTAAGCTCCAGTTTAGAGGCAGCAGCTGAAAAAACACCAAGTACATACAGGGAGGAACTACAGTGACTAACTTCAGGATGAGGGCTGTAGGGCAGGGGCTGGGACAGAAGCCTAGCTCCTTTGGTGAGCTGTCCTTTCACCAGCACAGGCAGGCACCAAATCTGTGCCCTCCATTGATCTGGTTTACACCATTCACTTGCCCTGGTGATTCCCTGAGACACCCAACTCACTCACCCAGGTGGAGCCTCTTCCAGCAGCTCCTCCTGCAATAACAATAACAAGCAACCTGTCTTGGATTGCACTGCAGACTTTCCTCAAATCTTTCAAAGGTTCACAAACCCCAAACAAACAACACCGGCATGCCTTGTAGCTCTTGCTAAGTGACCCCCAGCCCAGTATAAGCAGCAACCAGTTTCAACTTTATTTGTAACTCCCTTCAGGTAGCCCCAAGCCTGGCATAAGTGTCAGACAGTCTTGACCTGGAATGTAACTTCAACTAAGCATCACGCCTGGCACAAGTGACAGCTAGCCTCCTCTCACAGATTGGTGCCCACCAAAGGGTCCAAGGGAAAGCTGGCCTCGGTTCAGTGTAGACTCTCCCAAGCACTTCCAAGCCCAGCACGGGCAGCAATCAACCACAGATCATTGTGTAGCTCTTACACCAAGTGGCCTTAAGCCTGGCACAAGTGGTGGCTCACCATACCAGAGCCACTCCAAGGAGGCTCCAGACCCAACACACCCAGTGGTGAGCTAAAGACCACACCAGAGCACCATCTAACCAGCTTCAAAAATGACACACTCAAAAGGCAGATTCAAAGGCACCATAGCCCCACCAAAATGACTCTGACTTCATGGGGACAACCTTCATAACAGCTCATACACTACCATGATGGCTAACCCTCACAGTCAGTCAGCCTAAGGGTCAACCACTGACATGCCAACAACAACTGACGCCCAACTACAACAGGAGGGCACACACAACCCACACAGGGGACACCCCTGGAGCCCCCAGCTCAGGTGACAAAGGAGATTATGCCATGGGGCTCTGCAAGGCACCTTCTTCATAAAGCTATTCAAGACAGGGAAATGTAACAGTTCTACCTAATGAATAAAAACAAACAGGGAATTAGCCAAAATGAGGACACACACACACACAAAAGTCCCAAATGAAAGAACAGGACAAAAACCAAAGAACTAAATGAAATGTTGTCAAGCAATCCACCTGACACAGAGCTCAAAACACTGATTATAAGGATGCTTAATGAATGTAAGGGAAAAATAAACTCAGTGAGAACTTACACAAAGAGATAGGAAACATAAAAAAGAAGACATAAAACACAAAAAGAACCAGTCAGAAATGAAGACTACAATAACTGCAATGAAGAATACACTAGAGCCGAAACCGGTTTGGCTCAGTGGATAGAGGGTCGGCCTGCGGACTGAAAGGTCCCAGGTTCGATTCCGGTCAAGGGCATGTACCTGGGTTGCGGGTACATCCCCAGTGGGAGATGTGCAGGAGGCAGCTGGTCGATGTTTCTCTCTCATCGATGTTTCTAACTCTCTATCTCTCTCCCTTCCTCTCTGTAAAAAATCAATAAAATATATTTAAAAAAAAAAAAAAAGAATACACTAGAGCAGGGGTGGGGAATGTCCTGCCCACGGGCCATATAAGGCATGTGAAATCATTTGGTCTGGCCCTGCCAAGACAATCGCAGGTGAGACTCAAAATTCAATAAATCTAGGAGGCTTTTTCATAGCAACATAAATTTTTATTAAGTGAATTATATTAAATGAATGATGTCATAAATATCCAAATGGCCCTTGGCAGAAAAAAATTGGAGAACGTAGAGGAAATGAATAAATTCCTAGAAACATAACATCTTCCAAGACTGAATCACAAAGAAACAGAAAATCTGAACAGACCAATAACTAAATCAATCAGTATTTTAAAAAACTCCCTAGCCCTGGCCAGTGTGCTCAGTGGTTAGAGTGTCAGGCCATGCACCTAAGGGTTGTGAGTTTGATTCCCAGATAAGGACACGTATTTGGGTTACAAGTTTGCTCCCTGCCCCCGATCAGAGTACATATGGGAGGCAACCAGCAGATGTGTCTCTCTCACATCAATGTTTCTCTCTATCTCTGAAAAGCAATGTTAAAAATATCCTCAGGTGAGGATTAACAAAAATAATAAACTCCCTCCAAAAAAACAAAAGTCCTGGACTAGATGGCTTCACAGATAAATTTTATCAAATATTCAAAAAAGAATTACTACCTATCCTTCTCAAACTATTCCAAAAAACTGAAGAGGAGGGAAGGCTCCCAAACTCATTTTATGAAGCCAGCATCGCCCATTGCCCTGATACCAAAACCAGATGAAGAAGAAAGGAAGGAAGGAAGGAAGGAAGGAAGGAAGGAAGGAAGGAAGGAAGGGAGGGAGGGAGGGAGGGAGGGAGGGAGGGAGGGAGGCGAGGGAGGGAGGGAGGGAGCGAGAAAATTGTAGGCCAATATTTTCTGATCAACATAGATGCCAAAATTTTCAACAAAATGTTAGCAAACTGATTTCAACAATACACTAAAAAGAGCAGACACCATGATCATGTGGAATTTATTCCTGGGATATAAGGCTGGTTTGATATCCCCAAATCAATTGATGTGGTACATCACAAACAAAATGAAGGATAAAATCATATGATCATATCAATAGATATAGCAAAAGCATTTGACAAAATCCATCATCTGTTATTATGGGAACATATCTTTTATTATGTTGAGGTATGTTACCTCTGTTCCACTCTCAGCAAAGTGGAACAGAGGGAACATACTTCAACATAATAAAGGCCATATATGACAAACCCACAGCTAACATCATACTCAATGGTGAAAGACTGAAAGCTTTTTCTCAAAGATCAAGAACAAGGCAAGGATATCCACTATCACCACCTTTAATCAACATAGTATTGAAAGTCCTAGCTGTAGCAATCAGGCAGGAAAAGGAAAAAAAAGGCATCCAAACTGGAAAGGAAGAAGTAAAACTCATTATTTGCAAATGACATGTTATTATATATAGAGAAACCCAAAAAACTATTAGAACTAATACATGAATTCAGTAAAGTAGCAAGACATACAGATATTGGTTATTTTTTCATACACCAATAACTATCATCAAGAGAAGTTAAAAAAACAATCCCATTTACAATTGCATTAAAAAAATACAAAATACCTAGGAATAAGTTTAACCAAGTAGATAACAGACCCATACTTGGAAAACTATAAGACATTAAAGAAAGAAATTGAAGAAGGTAAATGGAAAGATTCCCTATGAAAATTCCAATTGCATTTTTCATAGAGCTAGGAAAAATTTTTCCTAAAATTTATATGAAACCATAAAATAGCCAAAGTAATATTGAGAAAGAACAACAAACTGAAAGTATCATGCTACCTGATATCAAATTATACTGCAAGCCTATAGTTATCAAAACAGCATGGTACTGACATAAAAACAGATACATAGATCCATGGAACAAAATAGAGAGCCCAAAAGTAAACCCACACCTATATTGTCAATTAGTCTATGACAAAGGAAGTAAGAATATACAATGAGGTAAAGTCTCTTCAATAAATGGTGTTGGAAAAACTGAACAGATACACACAAAAGAATGAAACAGGATCATTTTCTTACACCATATACAAGAATAAACTCAATGTGGATTAAAGACTTAAATACAACACACAAAACCATAAAACCCCTAGGAGAAACATAGGCAGTAAAAACTCTGACATTGCTCTGAGTAATATTTATTTGTAATAATCTCCTCAGGCAAGGAAAACTGAAGTAAATATATAAACAAATGAGATTACATCAAACTAAAAAGCGTTTGCACAGTAAAGGAAACCATCATAAAAGTGTAAAGTCACATACTGACTGGAAGAAGATAATCTCTCATGATACATCCCATATTGAGTGACTTTCAAAAGTATATAAGGATTTCAGACTACTTAACACCAAACAACAAACCCAATCCAATTAAAAAATGGGAAGAGGACCTGATTCCCCGCCCCCAAAAAAAGACATACAGATGGCCAATAAACACATGTAAAGATGCTCAACATCTCTAATCATCATGGAAATGCAAGTTAAAATCATAAGATATCACCTCGTACCTGTCAGAATGGCTATCATCAATAAATCAACAAACAAAAAATAAAAATAAATCAACAAACAAGTGAAGGCGATGTGGAGAAAAGGGAACCTTCATACACAATAGGTGGGATTGTAAATTGATGCAGCCACTGTGGAAAACAGAATGGAGGTTTCTCAAAAAATTAAGAATGGAACTACCATATTACCTAGCAATTCCACTCTGAGTATTTATCTGAAGAAACCCAAAATAATTTTAAAAGATACATGCATCCATATGTTTATTGCAGCCTTATTTACAATTGCCAAGATATGAAAGCAACCTAAGTGTCCACTAATAAATGCATGGATAAGGAAGATGTAGAGGACTCTATCAAACTAAAAAGCTTCTACATAGCAAACTATCAACAAAATAAAAGATAACATGGGAGAAAAATATTTGCAAATCATATGTCTGATAAGAGTTAATATCCAAAACATTAAAGCAATCATACAACTCAATAACAAAAATACACACACACACAATCTGATTTTAAAATGGGTAAAAATCCTAATAGACATTTTTCTAAAGAAGATATACAAACAGGTACATAAAAAGGTGCTCAATATCAGTGAAATGCAAATCATTACCACATGAGATATCATTCTCTCCCCTGTTAGAATGGTTAGTATAAAAAAGACAAGAGACATGTAATGGTGAGGTGGAGAGAGTATCCTGGATTATCAAGGTGGGCCCACATATCCTGTAAGAGGGAGGTAGAGGAAGATTTTATTACAGAAGAAGGTGATCTAATGACCTCAGCAAAGATCTTTAATTTAGTCATATTGACAAAAATCCCTTTTCCCCTATAATGTAGCATTCACAGGTTCCTGGGATGAGGACCTGGATGTCTCTGGGACCCTTATTCAGCCTCCCACACTTGACCAGGGCATCTAACCCTCTGAGCCACCATTTTTCCTCGGTAAAATAGAAATAATAGTATACCCTCATGAGGATGTTACTGTGCTGCACACTTTAAATCACTAAAGAAATGTTCACTGGATTGTTAAATGCTTCTGGCTACTCTTGTGTTTATTTTACATTAATTCATTAACTCTATTCATTCCCTCGCCTTTTATTAAATTTACTATGTGTCAAGTATTGTGCTAGGCACAGGGGGTATAATAGAGAGAGCAATCACACTTGTATGGTTTTATACTGTAATAGAGACAGGTAAGTACTAGGCAGAAAATCCCGATGTGTCAGCATGTGCTATGAAAAGAGACTGGAGAGGAAATGCTCTATGCATTCTATAGGGATACGAAGGAATAGGTTGTCAGCCCTCTGGCTAGAGGCAGGAGTAGGACAGAGCTGGATCAAGGGCCTGGGAAGTGACAGGAAGATGTGAAACAGCCCAGAGCACCTAGAAAGTGCCAGTTTTATCCTATTGGAGCTCTGGGTACAAGGAGTTGGGGGGCAGTGAGAGAGATGAGCTAACAGCGCTGGCTGGGGCCTGACTGCCCACTGCCCCTCGTGCCAGGTGAAGGATCTGGACTGTGTCATGTGCTCAGGGAGCCACTGAGAAAGAAGTTTACCAGCCTTCTTCATCATCCCATCCCTAGGAGTCATGGGGCGCCAGCAGGGAACCCTGGAAGCTCAGGCCTCCTGGCAGATAGTTAAATAACAAACTCTCACAGAGAGTTCTCTGTGAAGTGGTACTGGCTTTTTAAAGCACCTCTTGCCTTTTCTTCCTCATCCAGAGCCCCTTTGTGATTAATATTTTCAGATTTTTATCTTTAGAGCCTCACATTATAGCGAGCCATCATCTCCCTTAGGATCTGTCAATCTCATTTTTAAGTCATTCACTCCTAAAAATATTCTTGTATTTTATTATATATCTCACTTAATCCCCTACTTGTGACTTTCTTTTATGAGAATGTTCAAAGGGTAAATTTGCTGTATTAACTATTGTGCATTTGGCAGAGCCCAATCATTCTGATTGCCTGTGCAATATTTTTCCCAGCCTGGGGAGTTTTGCTGAAAAGTGGATTGATGGTAATTGTGCTGAGACTTTAGCTGATAATGTCTGCTTTCCTGGACGCACAGTCCCTGGTCTGCTTTGTCCCTCCACCCTGACTCGTCCCTCCACCCATCCTCCTGAAACATAGCACAGTCACTCTCTAAAGTGCTTTTGTCAACTGATACCATCCTCTCCATGAACTTCAATGAATTGGCAGTACACTTCTGTGCTGGAAAGACATTTTGCATTAAAAATTGGATTCACAACAGGCAATCTGCCTGGGGACCACATGTCTAGGAAAGCAGTCATTTTTAACTAAGGATATTACAAGCCCAGATAGACTAGGACTGGTGTACTCCTGGAAGCAAAATTACTGTACTGCATGTTGGCAATTAACCTTGTCAACTAACTTCCAGAACAACTGCCGCCTAATGCACACACCATCTTCTTGGGTTCTACAGCTTGGGTCCCATTACATTCTACATGCACCTGCGTTCCCATCTCTGAGCCTCACCAACACTCTGATTTGCTTGCCCTCGTCCCCTTTCTTTTCCACAGCATTTATTAGCTTCTAACCATACTAACCATATATAGTTTACTAGTTTATTGTAATTGTGGCATACCCTCTACCTCCTACACTATAATGTAAGCTCCACCAGAGAAGATATTTATATTTTGCCAACTATTGTATCCAAAAATTCCTGGGCTATTGCCTGACATGTAGTATGTGGCTCAATAATTATATGTTGGATGAATTAATACATTTCCATGGAGCTTTCAGCTATCAAATGACTTTTTTTTTACATCCATGACTCCAAACATGTCAATCTAACATATTTACTAAATGTTGTGACCACTTTATCACGTGGCAAGTAATGGTCCAGGTCAAGGGAAATTATTCCTGACCTCAAAGATGAACTAGTCCCATGGGAGAGGCACATGTGGGCAGAAATACCAGTTGGAATGTAGGATAAATTAGAAATATGTACAAAGCACAGTAGAGTACAAAAAAAAATCAATTCAGCTGCACAGTGGTGTGGTAGAAAAGGCTCAGAAAAAGCTTCATAGAGGCGGCAACTTTAAGTTGTAAATAATGAGTACAAGTTTTCTAGGAGAAGAGAGAAGGGATAAGTACAAAGCTAATAGATTTTCTAAGTGAGAGAATGCATGATGGGCTGGAAGTCTCTAGGGAATGCCAGAGCATAGGGATGTGACTTAGTTAGTCTCTCTCCCCAACCCCAGACCAACCTTGAGACAAAGATTCAAGTGCAAGAGGTTTATTTGGGAGATGAAAGAAAGTGCCAGTGGTAGAATGGGAAAGCAAGAGAAGAAAGAGAAGTCAGCCAATAAAGGCTATGCTAGAAAGCCAGCTACCATGGAGGGTGACTGGAGCGGCCTCCTGTGGGGAAACTCCGGAAAATGAAATAGAACACAGGCCTCAGAATTCTCACTGGAGGGACAATGGATCTGTGGTCTTCATACACCAGATCCCCGTCATTGGTGGAGGTAAACTCCTGGGAGTCAGTTCCCTGGTCCTCCCGGCGTGCCATGCGTGTCTGACAGAGCAGCCTTCTGAGGTACTGGAGAAAACCTCATACTAACACAAGCATACACGCTCCCCTGGACATTGGTTTCTGCACACTGACATGTCCACGGGATTGTGCGGAGCCTCCAGAGAGTCTGCTATGGTTCATAAGGAGAGCTGCAGGGGAGAAGGCTAGAGATGGAGGCAAGGGACAAATTTTGAGAACTCTTTACAAGCTGTTCCTTGGAGTTTTATTCTGTATTAAGGGAGCAATACTGGAATATTTTAGGCAAGAGAATAGGATAAAGTTTGAGTTTGAAAGAGGCCTCTGGTTAGAGGGTGGGGGAGCAGATAATAAGTCCAGGAAACCAGTTAGATAAACTTATCACATGGGATGGGAAAGACTGGGCTAGAAGTCATGTGGTGGTGGTAAAGATGGAGATGAGGAGACCAAACTGAAAGATGTTCAGGAGACAGAATTGATAGAAATTGTAAGGAAAGAGGTGTGGGGTGGGATGGAGTACAGGATGAGTTCCCTATGCTACCTACCTCTCTTGACTAGATGGTGGTGGCACTAACCTAGACAGGTAATATAGGAGGGACACATCAGTACTGGGGTAAGATAAGTCTTTTTGGACATGTTGGAGTGGAGATACCTGCAAAGTATCTAGGTGGACAGTGGATAAGAGATAATTAAACTCACGAGACAGATCTATACTGGGAAGAGCTATTTAGGAATCACCACTTTATAGAAGATATTTGAAGGCAGGGAAACCAGCAATTCCAGAATAACTAGAAGTTTATCATCTGTGATGAGTTAGTCGAATGTTACTATCAACATCAACATCCTTTTAGTTTCAAGTCCTTTGCCAACTTAGAGATGGCATGTCTTTCTTTTCCTCCACATCTTCCCCAAGTCATCGCTTCACCCTTGGCCTAGTTGCACATGAAGAGGGAGAAGATAAATTGTGTGATTTGGGGCAAGCTGTGTAAACTCCCATTGCCAGCTTCTTCATCTATAAAAAGGGGATCTCCTAGGTGGAGATGATCTTGTCTACTAATCAACTGAAGAAACTGAACATGAAAGACATCAAACTGATGCTCTTACCTTACCAGACACTTAGCCTAGTTGGTACAGGACACTGCTCACTGCAGCTGCACAGCACTATCTCCCCTGCATGTGCCTTTACCTGCCGGTGCTAGTTCACCTTTTACCTAAGACGTGGTAACTAACTGAAGAGCATCCTTAGAATGGTCGCAAAATGCATGTAAGCTGCCGAAACCACTGTGATAAGAGCCCTTGGTAACAATTTACCTTCGTTCTGCATGGGCTTTACTCTAAGTGTATACAGATGTATGACTTTTCTGCCAAATAGTCATCCTGGCCAAGAATGGGATGGCCCCTCCACAGGAATGCGTAGGTGATGACATTTCTTTCACCATCTTGGCATCTAAACATGACACTCGATCTGGTAACAATGCACTGAGCTCCCGATTGTTTATGGCACAGCTCTAGGCGGAATGGGCTGTCACGCCTACACTACTGCACTCCATCCCACTCTTGTTACAATGTGTAATTAGAACAGAACACAGCCGCTTGAATGTTCCAGCAGGCCCCCAAAAAAACAGCCACTGTCAAAAATTTCCTGCCTGTGGCCATGTATAATAAAACATACAAGAAGCTATGCCAGGAAGTCACATTGGTTTTCAAAAACATCTTGTGAGATCATCCCCAAACCCACTTTCCTCACATTTCTCAAACCCATCATTTCTTTTACTTACTCAAAGTTCAAGCCCATGGAACTGACACCTCTTTCTCCCTCATCCCTTGTATGCAGGCAGTCATTATCCTATATAATAAAAGCCTAATATGCTAAGTGTCCGGTCATCCAGTCAGCCTTTCAACCAACCAAAGTGTAATATGCTAATGATATGCTAAGGCCACTCAACTGCTCGCTATGATGTGCACTGACCACCAGGGAGCAGATGCTCAACCAGTGGCAGGGGGAAGGGCCAGCGAGTGGGCGGCGCCAGGCCGCCAGCCAAGGTAGGTGAGAGCAGGGGGTGGAGGGGGGACCTCGATCACCCTGCCGGTTGCCCTGCAGAGGGAGGCGACCGGCAGGGGGGGCAGGGCCGGTGAGCAGGTGGTGCCAGGCCAGCCAAGGAAAGTGCAAGCAGGAGCCCAAATCACCCACAGATGGGCCCTGATTGCCGGCAGGGCCTAGGGACCCTACCTGTGCACCGGGCCTCTAGTTTATCAATAGTAGTACTACTAGTCATTCCTATTTAGTGTATGTCAGGCAGACCCTGTGTTAAGTGCTTGTAAGTACCTTATCAAATTTAGTTACAACTTTCCAAGGTAGGACTATTTTTATCCCATCTTGCAGCTGTAGACATGTGGAGTAGAGAAGAAGGAGCCCAAATCACAAAGCTAGAAAATGGCAGAGCTGGAATTTGGGTGCAGTTTCTCTGTCACTAAACTGCACTATATTCCCTCTTGTGGCGCATTAATAATCGTATCTTTTATTTATGAGGCACTCTGAAGTTCACAAAGCATTCTCACAAGGCATATCATGTGATCCTCCAAACAGAGCAGAGAACTCGGCAGAACACATCTTATGCCCATTTTCACAGAAGTGACTAAGACTCAGAGTTAACCTGACTTGCTCACGGCCACTTGTGTCTGAGCCTTGGACTCAGACCTTCGGTCTCTTTTCATTATTCCCATAAATATCATGCTCTTTCCTCAGAGAAGATGTTTCTTCTTTTGAATGACCAATGTATGAAATTTACTAGGTCAGTTTTGGTTTTCTACAAAGACATTTTTCATAATCAGAGTTTTTCAAAAGCATAACAGGAGGGAATGTGTTCTCCGTCCCTTTCGGTTTTCATTCAAACACTGGGCAGTCCCTGGACTAGAAAGCCATAACTATGCCCAAGCCCCAGGAGAGGGGAGGAGGCGGCAGATGGAGTAGATGAGCTCTGAGACCCATCTACTTCTCAGATCCTATGACTCTGTTTCCTGGCAACCACACTGTCTTCATCATTTTGGTTGCAGTAGCTCTACTCCCTCCCTCCTAGCTCACTCATGTCATCTCCTAGCTGACTTCCTGGACTGTCCCTTCAAACCCATCCAGCCTCCCTTGATCAAGGTTATCTTCCAACACAGATTTTCCCATTTGTAATTCTCTTCCTAAATCTTCATGGTCCCCTTTGGCCAACCACACCTATTTGATAACTGTTGGATATTTCTTGGTTTCTCTACATCCTCTATACAAACTCCTTTTTCATTTCCTCCACACTCAGTTTCTGCTTCAGTCAACCCAATCATTAACTTGAGTCACACAGACATCATACCTATTTCCTTTGCTTTCTTTGTTCCCTTCTCCTGAAATATTCTCCACTTTCCCCCTTGTCCACCTAGCCATAGCCACAGTTTTGTTTTTTTTTCAGGCCTAAGTCAATCTTATTACAGTACAACAACAACGACAAAACACACAATTTTAATGAATTTCTTACCCAACACACAAAAGTATAGAAATAATCTTCTAGTCATGCATTGAGGCAATGGGGACACAAAAGATAGCCCTGCCCTCAGGGAAAGATAAAATCAGCTCTCCTGTGCAATCATTACATTTTAAACACTGGTTCTACATTGGCTTATGTTCTTTGTATTTTGTGAAAGCTGATTCTGTCTCACAAAAGGTAGCCATCTCCAACACAGCCCCTCGAAATGGCCGGTAAGCAATAGCTACAACTTGCATGATTCAGGTGTCTAGGATTGCATAACCTCCCCTTACCCCATATTCTCACACACATACACATATGCACATGCAACCCACCAATTATTTGAATTTCCAGCGTAGTGGAAGGGGCACATGGCATTTAGAGTTTTTGAGGCCTGGAATTATCCCCTCTTTCTGGGAAAAGGAGTGCCACAGAACCTGGGTTCAAGAACTACAGTTTGGAGTCTGACCTCTGGTTTAAGCCCCAGCTCTGCCACAAGCTGGGTGACTTTAATAGGTCACTTAATGTCTCACTGCATCAACTTTGTCAACAGAAAAATGAAGATGATACAGAACAGCTGTACCCAGCACCATCCTTTTCCCTGTGGGGTTATTATTGTAAAGATTAAGTGAACTAATACAAACACAGCATCAGAACAAGTCCTAGCAAATGGTCATCACGGAATAAGTGTTCGCTATTCTTATCATCACTAATATGGTGACCTTAGGTGACTTAAATTTCTTGAGTGTCTGTGTCCTCATCTTTAAGATGAGAGCAGTGCTCATTTCCATAACTGGCTCTGAGAATTAAATGTGAAAGCATTGAGAAAGCACCCAGCTCTCCCAGGAGAGGTTCCTCATCTTTGACCCAAGGCCTGGACTTCTAACGCCACATGATACGACATCTTTCTCCTGCCTCTGCTCCTCATAGCAGTTTCACATGTCAATCATTCCTGCTACTGTAGTAAGCGCTTGTTTTTATCCCATAGAAAATATTTGCCTCTTACAAATTCAGCTTTAGGAAATTACCACCTAAATTACACCAGATGATTGCATAAGCAAAAGACGGGTCAAGTTCACCGAGCCCGCAGGCGGCTTCTCCACAGCCAGCCGGTCTGTGTTAGCCAACTAAGAACCGCAGAAAGAGGAACTGGCCCTCTCCAGGAAGGTTGGGGCCCCCAGCACATCACAGCATGTAAAATGTGGGTAAGATGAATATCAAGAGCAGCCTTGAAAGCAAAAAGGAGTCAAAGCAGGTCAGACAGCTGCTGGAGGGAGCTTAGGAGGGAGGAGAGCCTGACTCACCAGCTCTGCCCGTGGGGATCATGCAACCGAGTTTCCAGGAAGCGCAGGCTTCCCAGTCCTGGATGCTAGGCCCCACCTCACAGCCTGGTGGGTGCAGACCTAAGCCATGGGCTGGGCTCTGAGAGCCCAGGGCGCCTAAAATGGGGTTAAGACTGGTTGCCTTGGTTGCCTGCTCTCTAGAAATTATGCTGAGCAGCCCTCCCCGACCCAGGACAACAGTTTAACTAGCACAGGAAGGCACGGAGGACCCCTCGGGAGACACCCAGGGTCTTCTGGGCTGGGCTTGGCTGTGGAAAATGGAAGTCAGGCCCAAGGGAGGAGACTTCAAACTCAAATACTGACTTGCCTACCTTCCAGCCAAGGTTGTACTTCCTCCCAGAAGAATGGAATTGTTCTTGAGGCTCCTGCAGACTTTCTAGAGCCTTGCCTTGAGTGAATGCAGAGGTGTCCTACAGGGCTCCATATGACTTCTCTGTAGGACTAGGCTGGGAAGTTCTCAGCTCCATTAGGGGGCAGCATGCAGAGACTGCAAGTTCACTGGGGAACCACTGGCACAGAAGGGGTGAAGGGATGCTCGAAGGGCATCTAAAGGAGAAAGCAAGGCATTAAGGTACAAGTAAGACAAGAGCACACAGAGTCATACCATTCTGGAATGTTTTGATGGAGCCAGAATCCTCTCATGAGACATTCCTCGGGTTTATATCAAGGCCAGACAAATTAATTCATAAAAGCTGAGTAAAGACCAGTTTAAGTCACAAACAATTTTATATTATTCCTAAGAGATGTCTCCATAAGGCCACAAGAGGAATAATATTAGTCAATAAAGGAATAGTTGACCTGCCTTCCTGCCACATATTGCTCTGGGGTGCCGTAATTTTTTAGCAAGTTAATAATTCATCGTGCTGGGTGAAAGGGCAGAGGGTTGCCACTGTCCTGACTAGAACCAACTACACTTAGGTGTCAATCACACAGGACCTCGCCTGTTGTTAAGTTAATAAAATGGTTGATAAAATTGGAGTCCATTCTTCTCAGTGGTCCCTGAACAACTGTGGAGAAAGGAAATCTTTTCCAGATATTTTATTTGTATTTACCATCATGTGTAAATCAACCTCAATGTAAGAAAGGGCATTACCTGATGATAGGCAGGAAAATAACAGGGAACCTACAACTTTGGGGGCAAAATAAATTTGCAAAGCCACGCAAACCATCAGAGGTCAATTGAGGCTTGTGTGTCCTATAGGTCTTTGCACTAGCTCAGGGGTGGGCAAACTTTTTTACTCTAGGGCCACAATGGGTTCTTAAACTGGACCGGAAGGCCGGGACAAAAGCATGGATGGAGTGTTTGTGTGAACTAATATAAATTCAAAGTAAACATCATTACATAAAAGGGTACGGTCTTTTTTTTTTTAGTTTTATTCATTTCAAACGGGCCGGATCCGGCCCGCGGGCCGTAGTTTGCCCACGGCTGCACTAGCTCATGCTGCTTATTTGAGCGCCTGCTTGTACTCACTAAAGTAGCAACAGCTAACATCTATTAAGCACTTACTGTGTGCTAGCATCTTACAAAGCACATTCCACGTGTTAACGAATTTAATCCTTCTGACAATTTTCTGACATAGCTTTGATAATTTCCATTTTACAGATGAGTTGACTGAGGCTCTGAGAGGCTTTATAATTGTGCAAGTTCTCACAGCTAGCACAAGACAGCCCCAGGATCCACACCTAGGATATCTAGTTCCAGATATGTGCACTTCACCTGTATCTTGCCTCTCTCCTCTCGGTGGGGAGAGGACAGCTCATGGTCATCCAAGCATGGTGTGAATGACAGGAGTCTTTGGGGGTAGGGGGTGGTGTTCTCTCTAGGGTGGTGCCAGGTGAGGTTCTAGTCCCCTTCCATGCTCTGGACAGAGTCTAAAGCTCTGATAGGATGCAAACTGTGTGGAAAGACGCTGGGAGGCAGGGAAACCAGCTCTTTCTCTGACATAGAGGGGCTCCAAGGCCTCTTGCCTCACAACACTACCACCCTCCCCAGTGCAGAACGCACACACAGTGCAACCTATGACACTGCCTCCCATTTTTATTTTCGTCTGTGTATATGCTGTACTCTCACTGAGAGAGAGGAAACTGTGCAATTTGCCCCAATACCCACCAGGTAAGGAGGCAAAGTCCCTCCCAGTCACTCACCTGAAGGAGAAGCAGCTAGTCCAAGTGTAGTGCCCACTCCACAGTGAGGCCAAAACCACACGTTCTAAACCTTCTCCATGAAACTCTGCGGGGAAGAAGCCTTGTGCGTCCCCTCTTACAGGGATTCACCGATTGCCGACACTTTTCCCTCAGCAGCCTGAGAAGGGCACCGCCATGGCTCTGAAATTCTCCATAGCGACGTGCAGAAAAGCTGCCTTTGCTCTGTGCAAGGAGGCTGGCTCCCAGGGGCTGCCAATTATAAAGACTGACTTGCATGGGCTGCATTTTGCAGCTGAATTGTGTTCTCAGCCTCCACGGTCATTAATTTCAGGTGCCTTGTTGCCACCAACATATGCAGCTGATATATTCTTCAAGTCCCCTCGAGGGTAGAAAAAGCACAATTTGGAATCTAGACAGACCAGGGTTCAAAGGATGTTCAGGGAGTTAACATTTTGATGCTTACATGCCTTATTTGGCCAAATGGAGCTGAAGGCCCTATCCCACTTTATTACTGGAGGATTAGTGAGATGACATATTCAAAGCACCTGATAATTACAACTACCATTCTGCCATCCACTGCGCTTAGGTCTGTTTCCTCATTTGATCCCAGCCACATTCTCTGAGAATGAGAGTATTATCCACAATACACAGAAGAGGCACATCAGGGAAATGTGATTTGATTAATGCCAAACAGCTGGAGAAGGAAGCCAAAATCAAACCCAGGTGGGAATGACTCCAAAACGTGTGCATTTACCCAGCATAGCGATTCCTACTTTGCTGGCATCCGGCAGGCAAGCTTCAGTCCCTTCTTCACTTCCATACTTCGGCTTTTTAAAAAGCAGTTTGGTCACTTCCAATACAACGTATGGCATCCTGACGAATCAAATGCTTCCTCAGTCACTAGGGAGTGAGGTATTCTGGGTGCCCTGCTCCAGGCAGACCTGTCTTAGAGGCAGTCTCCACTGCTCGCGGTTAATGATGACCCAATAGAAGGCTAAATTGTCAATTACCAGCTACAGTGAGATGGAGCCATAGGCCTTGAAATGCAACTTCTTTCTCTTCCCAGGAGCATCTGTTTTCTCCTAATTAGTGATTAGTCCTGGATGTTTTAGCACCAGCAGGCAAGGCTCCAGGGAAGACAAAGGGAGTGTGGGAGAGGAAAGGTAAAGTCAGCACTTTCAGTGAGTGGATCCAGAGGAAGAGGAGGAGGTAGTTGGAGGATGTTCTCTCCCATGGGACACTGGAGGGGATGGGGGTGCCCCGGAGGGGGGGGCCGTAAAGCATCGGTACTTTGAAGCGTTTAAGAGCAAATTATAAAAGCAATTAGGGAGGCTCTTTAGGTCAGCAGAGAAATGAAAGTGGATAATAAGTTTCATCCTCATGCCTGTGTTTCAGGACTTACATCATCACAGGGAACATTTTGATCATTTTAGCACTTGGAGTGCGGGAAACGAGTTAAGTCGGCTCGCGTGAATTGCGCTTACTCCGCGGGAGCCGTCTTTAACTGGGTTCATATAGATTTGCGGTGGAGTGCGGGAAACGTGTAAACTCGGGCCGATTGTAACTGCGTATTACCAAATATTTGTTTGTAACCCACCCTTTTGGTGGATGGAACAAAACCAAAAGACAGAGCCATCTTATATTTTGGCGGGAAATTCACCCGCACTCCAAGTGTTAAGCTCCTTGGGAAGAACTTTGGGCTGGGACACATCCACATTCAAGGACCCTTGCTTAGTTCAAAAGTGCCAGGATCGTGGCTCAATGGGCCATAATCCTGATAGTTTCACCTGCATCGTCATGGCCTCCATAATGAAAGGAAATGATACAGCCTTTAGTGCTTGATAGAGCTGTGCTCACTCATGGATTTACACGGAAACTCAAGTCAACAACCTGTCCTTTCAAGTTGTTCTCTTTCCCAGTGTCTCCCAAGTGTAACCTGCCTCAGGTTATCAGTGATGTTTTCCAAACGGTAAACAAGTTATTCATCAAATTATGCTCACTTCCTCCTGTCACTATGTACTGAGCCCCACATCCGCCATTACTGTGGATGCACCTGTACAATTTCCCCCATGAGAGTGGTCCTCTGCAGCCACAAACCGTAGGAACACTGGGGGGTGCAATCCTACTCCTGAGAAGTAAAGCGATTGAGTGCACTAGAGAACCTGTAGAAATGCGAGGCTCACCTACAGAAATAGCAAACACAGCCCACTAAATAGAGACTGGCAAGATCTTTTACACACCTCAGAAAGGCATTAAATGCATTTCTACCTACCATACCCTACTTATAGGAAGGTGTTCATCATTTCCTCATTCACAGATTCAATAATTGTCTTTGTGAATTAACTTCGTTTAATTGCAGATAATCACACTCGGCCTTGTGTCCCCTCTGGTGTCTGATCTTGGAGCCCACTGTTCAGCACCTTATTAATTTCAGCATCCTTAAGCTAAGACTTAGAATGACTCATCACTAACATAGAGGCAATGTAAAATTCTCTTGAGGACCAGATATATGGGAACCAATCCATCTCTACTAGATTTTCATATAAATTGGGGGACCAGAAAGAGGCAACTATAATTCTGGTAATAAGTTATTTCTGAAGAGCTAATTTATTTTGTTTGCAGACAGCACTTAAGCAGAAAATCCTAGGGTAGAGCTCCAATTAATTATTATATTCATTCAAAAAATAAAACACACCATTTTTGGGTTCCTCTTAGGAGTTTCTAACCTAGTAGACAGAACAAGCAGCTGGTAAAACCTCACTTTGATAAATATAACTGTCTTTTAATCAATGGCAATTTTGCCAGGCAAGCCATTTTACCAGACAAAACACATATTTGGAGGGCATATTCAATCATTGAGTAAATCTGCTTTGCGCAATAAGCCTGCTCAAAGTTCATCTGTTTTCACAATGAATTCCTTTTGATACCCTTACCTCACCAAGTGGTTTAGACAAGACATGTGCTCAGTGCTATCTTTTTATAACTAGCAGAGCTGCTTGGGGCACCAAGGCGGAAGTGAATCCGTACCAGGTCACAGCCTAACTCTGTCACTTGCCTAGTTGAATGAATTCATGTAAGATTCACGTCTCTGAGCCTCAGTTTCTCATTTGTAAAAGGGGCTGTTGTTTAAGTTAAACATTACATAGAACAGCATTTGTAACATGGTAGGTGTCAGTGAATGGGGGAGCCTGTGTGATTGCTACATCACTGCTGTATTCAGGTGTATTTTTAAACAATATGCTTTTATTGATTTTTATAGAGAAAGAGGGAGCAAGAAATAAAAATATCAATGATGAGAGAGAATCATTGATTGGCTGCCTCCTGCATGCCCCCTACTGGGGATCGAGCCCAAAACCCGGGCGTGTGACGGGGAATTGAACTGTGACCTCCTGGTTCATAGGTCTCGATGCTCAATCTCTGATCCTCGCAGGCTAGGCCAGGTGTATTGGCCAAGACTTCATTTCAGATATATTTTTTGAGCAGCGTGATTGAGGTCAAGGCCCAAAATAACAGTGGAAATGCAAAGGATCAGCTCTTAATTCCTTGATCTTTGACAAAGTGCAGACTGAAGTAAGCTAAACATTTACAAGTGTGTTGGACCCACAACTATTCAATACATCCTTTTTTGATGGAGTGCCAACTATGGGGGCGCCAGCGTAGAGTTTTGGGGCATCTGCCCACAGGTGAGCCCCAGCACCTAAGAATGAGAAAGCATTGAGATTAAGAAAGAAATCAGAAAACCCTGTGGGGGAGGAAAAGGGGAAGTGGTTGTTGAGAGGCTGAGATAGAAAAGCCGTCGCCCCAGACACCCCCACTCTAGCTGCTTAATGTTCATTCTTCCTTTATAGATGCTGATGAAAAGAAACAGCACAGTGTTCCATCTGCCAGACCTCTCAATTATCACAAGCTTTATACACTTACCCATTTAGTTCTATTCTCACAGGCAGTCTCCTGATCCTCAGTTAAACAAACTGGCTCCCCAAGATGTTGGTGCTCTTCGGACCCATCCCCAAAGGGCAGACAATCTTGAGTTGTTTTGGTTAAAATTAAGTTTGGCCTGTAAAGGAAGAAACTCATCATGTAGACTTATTTTAATTGTAGTAAAATATTCATAACACAAAATTTACCATTTTTAACCCTACAGTTCCATGGCATTAATTACATTCACATTGTAGTGCAACTATTGTCATCATCCATTTCCAGAACGTTTTCATCTTCTCCAGCTGAAACTTTGTACTTGTTAAGCAGTATCTCCCCATTTCCCCCTCCCCTCCAGTCCCTGGCAACCACCATTCTGCTTTCCGTCCCACTGAATTTGACTACTCTTAAGTGCCTCAAATGAATGGAATCAGGAAATATTTGTCCTTATGTGACTGATTTATTTCACTTAGCAAAATGTCTTCCAGGTTTGTACATGGTATAGCATGTGTCAGGATGTCCTTCATTTTTAAGGCTGCATAATTGTGCAGACCAGTGATTTTCAACTGGTGTGCCCCAAGAATTTTTAAAATGCGCAATAGCTAACTATTTAGTCAGGGGCAAAAGACCTCTTTTCCCTTTTCCCTTAGATTGTAAAAAAAAAGACAATAGCTGTCAGGTGTGAATAATCAAAATTTTACCTTTTTTTGTTGTCACATGATCTCACTCATTTATGGATAATAAAGACCCTTATAAACTGATGAACAAAAATAGATAAAGAGGCAGAGCAGCATCAGACTGTCAAACTACAGCGGGAAGGCCGGGGAGGGTTAGGGGGTGGGGTGGTAAGAGATCAACCGAAGGACTTGTATGCATGCATATAAGCATAACCAATGGACACAAGACACTGGGGGTAGGGGAGGCCGGGGGAAGGTCAAGGGGAAAAAAAAAAGAAACATATGTAATACTCTTTGTAATACTTTAGGCAATAAAACAAAATAAAAAAATAAAAAAATCAAGTAGGCTAAAAAAATAAAAAATAAATAAAATGAAGGAGGGAGGCCAGAAAGGGGAACTCTCATTAAGTCAATCAGGAAGTATAAGTGGGAGAACTCTGTGATAGCTTTCCCATCTTCCTCTTCTCCTCTGTGAGAGGCTCCTCTTTGCCATTCTGGATTGTAATTCTTTGTTGTTCCCAAATAAATTTATTTTGCTGGGGAAAAAAAATCACTGGTATAGGCTTTTAAATAAAGATGTTGGCCATCAATGGATGGCCTCCTTTTTGAGTCTTGCTATAAAGCTTCATGTTTGTCAGCCAGTATGGCTTGGTGGTTGAGCATCAACCTATGAACCAGGCAGTCATGGTTTGAATACTAACCTAAGTGTTTATTAATTTATTTAGTTTATATATTTATTTGCTTAAACTCTACAACAAATTTGACTCAAATAAATATTGAGATACAAAAGAAAGCATAGCATTTCTGAAGAGAAATGAAGCCCTTCTGGGTAGGTGAGCCCTTTAATATGTTATTCTCAACTTTGTTTAGTAGCTGTGCATGATATAATAACTGCTTGACTAATTTGGGTGATTTCATAAAGTTTATTTGTAACTTAGACTCATTAACACAAACACATGCTGTAATGTTCTCAGGACGTGGATCAAGCAGAGCATACCACTAACTTGTAAATTTTTTAATTTACAATTATTAATTTTTTAAGTTGTGTCTTCAACTTTTGAGATAGCATTGCTCATGAGACACTACTTCAATGTTTTTTGAACTATTATAGGATGAGATGAGACAGGAATGAAACACTTTTGATCACAGGAGAAAGATAACTTGGACATAATAATAATGGATGAAGACACTAGAAGGGAGAGCTTGTAGGATGAGATGGAGAACAAAATATTGGACCCCAACATCTGTGCTGCTACTTTAAAAAAATTTTGTGTATCACTCCTGTCATAAACATTGAGCTTCATTGTGCAACAAAGACAGATGAAAAGAATTTGCTGCTCCAACAACCAAAAAAAAGCATCTTCACTATGTCCTTGGAATCTGGCTTTTTTGTTTGTTTCAAATATGCAGTAGGACACTTGTGCCTGCAAGGGCTGGGGGCAGTTGTTTATATAACTAATTGGACATCCACATAAATATGAAAATTAAGACAGGTCCTTTTATTCTCATCTGTTATAAAGCCAGAGTTTGCTTTAAAGTTAAGAGGCATGCAGACTTGAGAGAGGTGTGGTTCAAGCTGTCCTACGCTGACTTGCTTACATAAGCTTCAAGGTTATGAGGTTGTCTCCATTTTGTTTCCAAATGGTAGGAGGGAAAAACATCTTTTAAGGATCACTCACCCAAGAAGAAAAATGCTTGGGAAGGTTTTAGGTTGAGGAGAACTTTTGTAGGTCAGAGGATAATGGCAAATGTGGAGAAAAGATTGAAGACAGAGATCCTGGTGGAGAAATATCCCGAGGAAAGATTATGAGCACTAGATTGAGGGTTGCCAGTGGCCAGGAGGAGAGACATCTTCCTCAGAAACAGGAGACAAATGAACAGTCAAGGAGAAGATAGAAAGGAACTTTGACACGGAGACAAAGGATGCTGGGGGAATTCAGTATCTTATCAACAAATTAGATAGTGAGGTCACCTTCTGAGAAAGAATGGGTGGAACCGGAGGATGGGGGTTAATGGGGGGGATGAGGACACATTTGTAATACCTTAACTAATAAAGAATTTAAAAATTAAATAAATAAAATAAAATCTTGAATGGATGGGGAAAAAAAGGTTTGAACTAACTACAGTGAGGAATGCAAGAGGAAAATACAAAGATGAGTGAAAGGAAGATCAAGAAGGGTGAGCTTAGCATAGTGGGGCATAAGAAGGTTGTGTTTGGAGGGGGTATTTGAAATCTCAGAGTTGGGGCAATTCCAAGTGATGATTATATCTCAGGTGATTATATCTATGTGAGTGCCAACAGAGGCCATGATAGTTGAGTAGATCAAGGAAACATGAGGCCAGGGTATCAGTGCCACATTCTGGCTTATGGAAGTCAAGGAAGAGACAAACAAAAGACATAGGAGAATTGAAAATTTCCACAATATCCGAATAACCCTTGCTTGACCTAGCCATGACTCATCTAACTACAGAGGCGGCTTTGGGTGTAAATATGACATAACTCTCAGAACCATCTAAGCAGCACTTGATTTAGGAGAGTAAGGTGTATTTACTTTAAAATCCCACCCTAGCATTGGATCTAATACACCATGAAGATTAAGGTGGATGGGTGGCGAGATTTAGGACAACCAAACCACTGTGTCCGTTTTTATAGGCACCAATGTCAAGGCAAAATAACAGTCTTTGCCTCTAGGTCTAGGAGAGTCCAGTGTATGCCCTTGCTCTTCTGTTTTAGACTTTAATCTAGACTGTCCAAGGAAGGCAAAGTCTCCTAGCCAGCATTTGGATTATAATTATCTCCTTTAAAATCATTCTTTTTTAAAAATATATTTTTGTTGATTTCAGAGAGAGGAAGGGAGAGGGAGAGAGAAACATTGATTGAGAGAAAATCACTGATCGGCTGCCTCCTGCATGCCCCCTACTGGAAATTGAGCTCACAACCCGGGCATGTGTCCTTGACTAAAATCGAATCCAGGACCCTTTAGTCTGCAGGCTGATGCTCTATCCACTGAGCCAAACCAGCTAGGGAACAAGTCATTCTTATAAAATATCTTTGAGAACCCAAGAGCAGGGTCTTTTTAATTTGTATATTTCTAAATTTTACCTAGTGCCTGGTACGTAAGTGTTCAAAAAATATACATGGAATGAATAAATGAATGAACAAGCTATGATCTATATTTCTCTAGAAAACATGTTCTTTGGGTTTAGAAGCCTCTGTGACCCTTCCCCATACCTGTTCCACTCAGTACATATATTTTCAAAGATACATAGCTATCATCCAACACAAATTATTAGCATTGGCAATGTAGGCAAGATCTACTTGCTCCTACGAAGTCTGCCCCAGATCCTCTGCTCTTTATCTTGCTGGTGCCTGGATTGGTAATAACACTGTTCAATTTGTTGTGCTTTCTGACAAAAGTAGAAGAGGTTGCACAAGGGCAATAATTAAGAGGTAGAATAGGTAGAATATGATACCTATATTGATATCAACACTCCTATTAGACAGAAGTCCTGGCTCTTTTTCTGCTTTGGAACTGCTGATTACCAACTGGTCTGTTCTGACATCTTTGTGTGAATTAGTGAAAGGCACCACCTATAGAGAAAGAGGCAGCCAACACATTTTCATGGCTTGGTGCAATCAACATGGGATGGATTTCCAACTCCATGTGACCATTTAGGCAGGTACCTGTGCAGTGAACAACTTGCCTATTTGCATGTTTTGCCCCCACTGGTGACTCACTCTAAAGCTTACTCATTTTTGTAGTTTAGCGCCAGCAAGTGGACGACTTACGGATATAAGTTTACCTTACCCAACTGTACTAATTCAGTAAAATTACAGGGAAAGGCAGAGAAGTAGACTTCTCTCCATTCTTAACCAGTTATCCATGTTTCCAGGGCTTTTTTCCCCCCCCATACAGTTAAAATAAATCAGGGAGTGAATCTTGGAGTTCCAGTAACACCACTTGATTAAACCATAGGTATGTGGTACATATACACAATAGAATACACCTCAGCCATAAAAAATGATGAAATAGCCGAAACCGGTTTGGCTCAGTGGATAGAGCGTCAGCCTGCGAACTGAAGGGTCCCGGGTTCGATTCCGGTCAAGGGCATGTACCTGGGTTGCGGGCACATCCCCAGTGGGAGATGTGCAGGAGGCAGCTGATCTATGTTTCTCTCTCATCGATGTTTCTAGCTCTCTATCTCTCTCCCTTCTTCTCTGTAAAAAAAAATATATATATATATATCTACACTAATAAAAGAGAAACATGGTAATTAGCGTACGACCGCTACCCTTTTCATTGGCTAATCAGTGAGTATATGCAAATTAACTGACAACCAAGATGGCGGCTGGCAGCCATGCACTGAAGCGAGCAGGGAGGCTTGCTTGCTTCAGTGACTGCGGACTCCAACGTTCCCCGCCTCACTTGCTGGCCTCTCAGCTGCAACTCTAAGCAACTATGTACTATGTTGCAAATAAGAAGCTAAACAAAACCCCAGAAACCAGCCGGACTGAAAGCCAGCCAGACCGCAGCATTGTATCGATGTTTTCAGCAGCGAGGCCTCAGAGCTAAAGCTGGCCAGAATAAAAAAAAAAAGAAAACAAGGAGCGGTTGGGAGCTTCAGTCACTCGCTTCCGGAAAACA
>NW_005871079.1:4917087-5058376 GCF_000147115.1 Myotis lucifugus
CCCCTCTCCCCCCCAAAAGCAGGCGGAAGCCAGCAGGTCGTTTTCTCCTGAGGGTTCCCAGCCTCGGAGAGGGCACGGCCCGGCCTGGAGCCTCCCCCCCCCCCCCCCGCCCCAGAGTGCACAAATTTTTGTGCACCGGGCCTCTAGTATATATATAAAAAGATGAAATAGCGCCAATTGCAACAACATGGATGGACCTTGAGAACATTATGCTAAGTAAGTCAGACAGAAAAAGCTAAGAACCATATTATTTCACTCATATGTGGGATATAAAACTGAAACTTATGAACACAAACAGCAGTGTGGTGGTTGCCATAGGGAAGGAGGTAGAGGAAGAAGGGGGCCCTAAATATAAGGTAGCAGGGAAGGATTTGACTTTGAGTGGTGGGCACATGGTGCAATATACAGATCTTGTAACACAGAAACTCACACATGAAATCTATATGTTTATATTGACCAATGTCACCCCAATCAATTTAATAAATAAAAATTTTACTTAATAAAATTGGTGAGTTCTGCTACCTCACTGCTCTGGCTGATCTCAGACTGACAATGTTCAGACATGCTTCCAGGACTATGAAAGTTGGTGTGGGAGGCAAGTGAAGGTTGTGACTCTGCTGAAATCTGAAGTTTCTGAGCATGATCACTTTCTAAACCATACAAAGTGGGTCTCTGGATCAGACTAAAAGAATTTCAGTTTGTTTTCAGTCAATTTCTTGTAAGACAATGGGAGCAGAGGATGACTATAGTGTGAGTAGAGGGTTGAATTCAATGAGCCACAGACCTATCACTGGATTATCACCTTCAATGAGGGTTCACCTCTCTCTACCACCCTTGCTGTGGGAATAATTTCTTAAATGTTTACAAGTTGGTGAGGCTGGACTTGCTTCTGTGGAAAGGCCATGTTGTGTTTTTCCTTGGAAAGAATAAGCTTTCCAATTAAATGAAGAATTCTCTGGCTATCTCTTCACTGTTACTCTTTCAGGGTGAGATGCAGCTGACATCTGTCCAATGTCAGCCAAGCTTCAACTCCCTTTCTTGACAAGTAATCACAATCCTCCCCAGAGTGATGAGACAGGACCTGGGTGGGTCCAGTTTGCTTCTTGACTTGAACCAAGGCTATACTGGGGTCTCTGTGGCCCATAAGCCTTCAGCCTTAAACAGGGAAGTCAGTAGGAGCTCAGTGAAGGGATCCTGTCAGAAGCCCCCTTGACTTCTCTCTACTTATAAAATTTGTAACACATTTTGACTAGATTCAAAATTATGTCATTGCCTCATAACTTTTTCAGGTTCCAACTTTCAGGGCCTCTGGGAGAGGAGCAGTTGTTATTATAAGGTCAGGATTTAGGACTGGCAACTGAAGCCATTCAAGGTCTCTTCTCTCTGGGTTGTCTCCATGGCTTTCAGGCAGCCACAGACAGATCTGGCTGCTCTCAGACTGACAGCCCAGGAAACAACTGCCATGGAGAAATGAGGTAAACAACTGCATTTTGTTCCCCAGGAGAATACATTGATGAACATGGCCACTGCCAGATCTGTGAAGCCTCGTGTGCCAAGTGCTGGGGGCCGACCCAGGAAAACTGCCTTGACTGTCCCGTCACAAGGTGAGTAGCCTCTCAGTATCTCCTATGGTTGATTGAGAGCTCATGGGTTGCAAGATGGATGGAGAAGGTGCTTACCACCTTAGAGGCACATGTGGGGCCTGCAGGAGAAAGAATCAAACTCCTTCCCATGACACAGTAACCCTCCATGGTCTGACCACAGGCCACCTCTGTAGCCTCTTCTCCCCATGATTCCCAGTAACCACTACAAAAATCAGTCCTCTGGACCCTAGAGCGGTTTTCTCATCAATGAAGATGGTGGTGACTGAGGCCTGGAATCTCATCCCTTTCTGCACACCCACCCCTCAACCATCATCCCCATTGCTGAGCAACTATTTAATCAAATTTCTAGAATCACTTCAAGGTTAAACTGTTCTATGAAGGCATTTTTTTAAATATATTTTTTTATTTGTTTCAGAGAGGAAGGGAGAGGGGGAGACAGATAGAAACATTAATGATGAGAATCATTGGTCGGCTGCCTCCTGCATGCCCCACACTGGGGATCGAGCCCGCAACCCGAGCATATATCCTGACCAGGAATCAAACTATGACTTCCTGATTTATAGTTGACTCTCAACCACTGAGCCACGCTAGCTGGGCTATGAAGGCATTTTTTACCTCTTCCCAGTAGAATTAACTTCTTCCTTTTTATGTTCTACCTAAACTTCCATAAGAGCAACTGTGACATTTTAAGACATTCATTTACAAAGCGATCCCTTTGTTAGACTGCACACCCCTTGGAATACTCATCTTTGTATCTCTATTATCTATCACAATGCTCAGAAAATGGTAGGCACTCAATAAATGTCCGATAGCCCTAGCTGGTTTGGCTCAGTGGATAGAGCGCCAGCCTGTGGACTGGGGGGTCCCGGGTTCGATTCCAGTCAAGGGCACATGCCTGGGTTGCGGGCTTGATCCCCATTGGGGGCATGCAGGAGGCAGCCAATCAATGATTCCCTCTCATCATTGATGTTTCTATCTCTCTCCCTCTCCCTTACTCTCTGAAATAAAAGATATTAAAATAAATAAAAGTAATAATGTTGAGTGGGACTGCCTGCTTTAAAAAATAAAAATAAATAAAAAATAAATGTCCGATAGCTGAATGGATGAGGAAGTAGCAAGTATCTAAATGGGATGGGCATCTCTGCTAATACACTGAAAATTTCTATTAATGAAAATAGTTGGGATCTTGTATTTTAGTCAACACTCCTCTGATTCTAGCACTTAGCAGTTGTTGACTGACTGGGTGTTTGAATGGCCTCATCACTGCTCTGCTTAATGCATAGGAAGCAGAGTTTCTCCCAAGACCAGGATGATGAGGCTGCTTCAGTGGCAGGTGAATCTCTAAGACGGACATTCCCTCTGCCTTATACAACAGTGATTTCATCTAATTCTTCTTCAGGACTGCAATATCCTGAGAGGAATTGTGGTGTATTTGTCTCTTTGTTCCCCCACAGTGATCAACATATAGTAATAATTCAATAAATGTGGGTTTTATTGAACACTATAAAGTGTGTAATCAATAGCATGGGCTTGGCTTTCCCAATGGCTCCCTCAAAAAGAGAAGACGAGAGGGAAAGAGGGAGGGACAGAGGAAGGGAGGGAAGTAGGGAGGGCTGGATAGAGGAAGCGAGAGAGGGAGAGAGTGAGATGCAAAAGAAACCTTAAGAATTCTCAATGTTAACTGTGATAACATATTCCAAGTGTCTCTGAGATATCTATGCCTCTAAATATTGAATTTGCTTTAAAGCAGTTTCAGGGCATACTATTAGATACAGACAGTTTTCTGAAAATGGATCCTGTTTCTCCTCTAATTCCTCACCATATCAATAAATTCCATTGCATGTTTGGACATCTTTGAACTAAGAGAACTTGTTAGCATTTGTTTAATAAAGCAGCTACATCATCCAGAAGTCATCATTCCCTTGGGCTCACCAGAGTGAGAAAAAAATTCTACTATCATAAATGGCCATTTAACAAAATCTAAGCCCATTGGTACAAGATCAGATATACACCTCCTGGACCATTTAGCTGGCTTAACTTATTTAAGCAGCCCAAGCTTTAGATTTTGAAGAAAGAAAAATATGTGTTTGGACCTTGAACCAGGATGTCTTCCTAAGGAACAATTTTCTTCTCATCTCCCTGACTACTCCATGTCTTTCCCCATCTCTCTTCCTTGATGTCAACTACTTGCAAATATGTCCAAGAAAGGGCATCGTATCATGGCAATGAACTACCCAACTTCTTTTCTTATCTGCATTTTACTGGAAGGAGTTTTGAGAAGATGAGAAGAAAGAAACTACATTGAAAGATGATGTAGACTTACTTGTTCTTGAAAGGGCAGCAAAGTATTTTCTAAAGTATTTCCTTAAGTAGAATCAAGTCCATTCAAGGGAGTCTTGAGCACTTGGTTCATGCCCAGCTCTGAGTTAGGTGCAAGGCTCATGAATTCTTATAGGTGATTCAAAGTCAAGGGATGGTGAAGCACACAGAGAAGCAATAGTGGGGCAGCTTTAACACCGCAGCCCTGAAGCCAAAGCTGCAACCACGGAAGAGGAGATGCCTTATAGAAACTGGAACTAGAGGGGACACAGTCACTCCAGAACCCTGGAAGGAGGAAGCAGAGTTGTGGCTCTGGCTGGAATAAATATCTCAATCTCTCCTCCCACCCTCAGATCTCCTGCTGGTATTTCCCTTTGCCTGAAATTAACAGGATGCCAATGGGAAATATCCTTTGCAGATGAGAGAAGTGAGCTTGGGGATGCAATCCTAGTGCGCACAATTCCAGCACAGCACTACAAAGAATGCTGACCAATGGATCTGGTGCAGGGGCGTGGGGAGACTAACAGAACAACCAAAATAGGTGGTCTCTTTGAGTTTCTTCTTATTCTTAAGCTTTTGGATCTCCAGTCCTGGTAGAATAAAGTTCATCCCTAAAGGATTTTAACTTAGAGGTTTGCTTCAAAACAATATGGGGGAGCTGCGGGGGGGAGTAAATTAGTAGGGCTTGAGATGAAATAAGATTGGCTATGTGTTGGTAATTGTTAAAGCTGAGTGAAGAATACAATAGGGGAGAGGTGTATTGTGATGTTTATTTTACATGTTTAAATTTTCCATAATAAAATTTTAAAGAATTAAACTCTGAAGTTGTTTTATAGGAAATCAACATCTTGAAAGCCCTCTCTTCATCTTTTAGCTTTTCCTTTGCATTTCCATCAACCCTAGGGTTTAGATCCTCGAAGACTATTGAAAACTTGGAGTATTTTTGCCTTTATTTAACACAGATAGCTTTGTAATGCCCTGATCCTTATGGCCCAAGCTAATCTCCCAACCCAGCCCCAAAATTAGAGTTAAGGAACTAATTAAAAGCATTTAAGTTACCTCTGTTCTTACCAACCTCAAATGTTTTGTTTGATGTTTCAATGAATTTAAGAAAAGTAGACTTTTTGCCAGATTTAAAACATTAAAACACTCAGAAGTTACAAGAAGTGCCTTTGTGCTGGCTTTAGTTAGGCCAAACCAACAATTGACACAGAGGACCAGCTAACCCTGACTTGCCATCTCTTCTGTTCCAGTTTACATCACACACACACACACACACACACACACACACACACACACCCTGGGGCCTCTGGAAAATTTGGTGCCAATGTTGAGAGCATGCTTCTGCCCAGCTTTAGCACTTGGTTTTGCCGCCTTCTTCCTTTCCATGAACCCTGGTGGACCTAGGATGGTTCACTGCTTATAAAAAGCCAAGAGCACACATGACTTGGAGAGAGAAGTGCTTCCTCTGTAGCGATGAGCTTGCCTAAGTGTCTCAGAACTCCACAAACTGGATGACCGGGTATCCCAAAGATGGCTTGAGTTGGTTTTTAAATGTTTTCAGCAGCCCCATGGAGCCCAGGGCAAGGTATCTATCCTCCACCTGGGAAGATCTGTTGCTGTTGGTGGAAATCTGCGCCACTTGAAGTGGTACTTTAAGTTCCTTGGCAAGTTTTCTGGAGGGGGTGGGGGGCACAGGGGATGATGTAATTCTGTGCCGGCACTTAGGCATGACTGTTTTCTCTATATTCCCATCTTTAGAAAGAAGCATGTTCTTACAAAAACTGGGTAGGTCACCTGTGCTTTCCTGAGGGGAGGGGGGAAGGAGGTAATTTAAAGCACCATTATGTGCTTAGTACTTTCTTAAAACCAAGGACTCAAGTGAGAAAGGCAGTCCATTACCCAAATAAAAAATATTACACCATCTGTTTCACCCCCACCCGTTTCTGGGTGATTTTAAATGGTTCCCAGCATTAACAGTATTAGTTGCCCCTCTCAAGAGAAATAACTTCTCCCTAAACCAATCTGTCATATCTTTCTACAAAGGACAAAATGGTGATGAACTTTCCATCCCCTCTTCTTTTAGCAAGAAAAAGAACCCTCGCAAATAAACACACCCCATTCTCCTTTTGGCAGAGTGTTGAGTGGCTTCCTTGTTTAAAAACCTCAGAAGGCTCTTGCTTAGTTTTTCTTAAAGGGAGGTTTTTTGTTTTATTTTGTTTTTTAACTAGCCACATCCAAATTATCCCTTGAAAAATCTTCTAGCTCAGAAAGCAGAGGCAGGGTTGGGCTGGGATATTCCAAGTTGGCATTAGTGCCATCTGCTAAAAGTCTGGGCTGGGAACACAGTCCTCTCATTATACGCCATGGTGCAGAGGATTTGACACGGACAATCAGATACTAGTATATGTGCAGGTCTGTTTAGGGCTGGACTCCACGCACTGCAGTGGGGGCCAAAAGGACTGTTCACACCAGTGGTGCTGGGTAGGGTGACCAAAACCTGGGTGGGACGGGGGGGCGGGTGGGGGGGCAGGCAGTGAGGCAGCCTTCTGTTTTATGCTGTTGGCTTTAATCCTATTCTGCTTCCAAACAGATGCAAAGGACACAGGGAGTAGGAACAAGATAGAAGGCTGCAAGTAACACACTATTCAGCATGCCTTTCCCCACCCCAATTTCCTCCAAGCCTGGAATTCAAATGCCTATCCCAGTTTAGGGCTGGCTCTACCTATGGAAACAGGGCCAGTGCCACCCCAGGAACAAGTGGCATGAGGCCTACACCTGGCCTTCCACGTGCATCCAGTCTGAGTGGAGAGAGGTGGTGGAGAGAAAAGGCAACTCTGCCTTTTTGCAGGCCCTTAGTTCTCTGAGACTTGGATGCCAGCATTGTGTCCTTGGGGGCATGTACGTACTACATGCTCAGTTAATCATCCAACTGATACATTGGCTGCTACTCTAAAGACACTCTACAAGACACCAATTTGGTACCACCTGTATTAGGTAGGAGTTGTTTAGCAAACTCCATAGTAATCCATTCAGACTATCAGTGAGCAGAAGGTGGAACAGCAGTCCTCAAAGTGTGTTCTCTAGACCAGAGCGTGAATGTTACCCAGGAACTGGTCAAAAATACAATTTCTCAGCTCTCTTCATGCTGGACCTAATGAATTAGAAGCTCAGGGGGTTGGGCCACCCCACCCCCTCCCCAGCTCACCTCATCTATTCACATTACCTATCTGAGTCTTGCACTTGGGACACATTTTGAATGCAATTCACTTAACCACATACAATTTTGGGATTACTGTGCAAGGGTAAAACAGAAGCAAAACTATGGAAATATTAGCCATGACATCTATATATATAAAAGCCTAAGCAACCGTTATGACCAAACAACCGGTCGCTATGACACACACTGGCCACCAGGGGGCAGACGCTCAGTGCAGGAGCTGCTCCCCGGTGGTCAGTGTGTCCCAAAGCCAACCTCCTGCCATCCCTCCCCCCGGCCAGACAGCCCCTATTGTTCCTGATCTCCAGCTGGGGGGGGATGGACCCCACCTGTGCACGAATTTGTGCACCAGGCCTCTAGTATGTGTATAAAACCAAAGGTTTTAGAAGCTCAGCTGCTAACTTATTTCCAATGCCCTTATAGGGGACTGAAAACATGGTCAGAAAATAAAGATACGGTACCCTATGCTTCAGGAAACGCTTGTAAAAATGACACACATACTTGCCATAAGCATAGGCCAAGTTTATAAGTAGCACCTAAACCCAGGACAGTGCTTCACTCTATCCTCTGGGAGCCCTTAGAGCTGACATCTACCTTGCAAAGTGTGGGCATGCTCATATCTAAAGGAAGGATCTTTTCTCCAAGGTCTCTGTATTCTAAGTACCATTTAGTGTCTTGAAAATTCAAAGATCATCCTCTAACTGTGGGCTGGGATTGTCTGGGGCCTACAATATGGGTTTAATCCCTGCGGGCACTGGTTAACTTATTTGCAACCCAGATCAGGACTGCATCGCCAGCCAGTTTCTGGCACGGCTGCTGTGGGGTCAAACCCTCAAGCCAAGCAAGGATGGGTACATGATTAATATTCCACATGGTCTAAGATGATCAGTCCCAGGCATCCCCCTTGTTTCTGGAACAATGAAACCAAGTTTGTGCGGTGAAACATGAACACCACATGTTCTAAAACTGAAGGCTATTCCAGAAAGTCACCCTTACAAACTCTGAAAGTCTGCTTTTCCTCTAGGGTTTTGGATGATGGCCGCTGCGTTTTGGACTGTCCCTCGGGAAAATTTGCATTGAAGAACCAATGCCATCTATGCCACTACACTTGCCAAGAATGCCAGGGAAACGAGCCTTCCAACTGCACCTCCTGTGGAGTAGGTGAGGGAGTCTGTTTGGTCACTTGTTCTTCGTTGCTTCAAACCTGTTCTCCCAGGGACATTGTCTGGTTTGACTCAGAAGCTTCATCCCTGGGGTGAAGGGGCTGAGGTTAGGCAGCTGTTCGTTAGAGAGTGTGTACAACCTTGAAGTTGCTGCTTGCTGTCAGGACACAAGTTTACATTATTGGAAACTCGCTGCCCCTGAAATGAGAGAGAAGCTACGAGATGTCTTTCCAGAGAAGGAGAAAGAAGGGGCATGAGAACATGATGTCAGACATAAGAGAGACAGTTAAGCTAAGGTTTGTAGCGGTAAAAGTGAAAAGCTAGGAAATTAAGGCAGACACATTCAGTCTTTTCAGAGAAATATTGTAATAGAGGTTGTGTCAAGTTCTCTTCAGCGAAGAGCTATGCCACTTAGAAGCTGTCAGCGCCCTGTGGGAACAAAGTAACCACAGCAAAACACAAATATGACCTTCCCTGTCTGTTTTAATGACTCAAAGTTTATGCTGTCGCTGAATTATATTCCACGATGTTAAAGGTCCTCTGACATCTGACCCCTACTTTGACCTCATGTGGGACAGATTCATATTTTACCTTAATTTTTATTTTATTTTTTAAAATATATTTAATTGATTTTTTACAGAGAGGAAGGGAGAGGGATAGAGAGTTAGAAACATCAATGAGAGAGAAAGATTGATCAGCTGCCTCCTGCACACCCCCTTTTAGGGATGTGCCTGCAACCAAGGTACATGCCCTTGACTGGAATTGAACCTGGGACCCTTCAGTCCATAGGCTAACGTTCTATCCACTGAGCCAAACCAGTTAGAGCTTACCTTAATTTTAAAATTGGGAAATTTCAAAGAAAAACCTGGGTTTTTTGTTGCGCTTAAAAACTTGGAAGATCTAGAGATACTGGGTCCACATCCCCAAATGGTTGGCCTGAGAGCATTTCTCCACAATTCCCACCACTCCCAGTTTCTCACTGATTCTGAGGCTGTCAGTTACCACCATCAGCATACTTACATGGCATTTCTGGGGAAAGAGGATTATTTATCTTTATTCTTGCTTATAATAAAATCGAGAAAAAATAAGCACAAATTGATAGTATCATGCTTTTGTGGAAAAATAGGAAATAACACATTTATTTGCATAATTTTAATTTTAATTATTTGTGAGTTTTTATGTAAACAAAGTACTATATCTATGTCAAATTTTACCTCCAGCCTGCTTGTTCTGTTTCCTTCCTCATTTATAAGATGGTGATCATGGTTGCCCCTCTTAGGATTATTCTGAAAATGAAATAAGACTTAGTGAGATAGAATAATAAACCACTTAGAACAGGGCTGGGCATATAAGAAGCACTCAGTAAATATTAACTTATTGTTATTACTACTGTTATTGTTTATACTTCCTTATCCCTATGGGCATTTGATTTCTCTAGCTGTTCAAAGACTTCACTTGAGATGTTCCCCACTCACTGTGTGCCTGACCTCTTTCTATTCATTCATCCGTTAGATCTCAGTTGCAACGGCATTTCCTCAGTATGGGTTGTCCTACCCTCCTTGTCTAGGTTAAGTCCCCCTCATAGGAGGATCCTTGGAATCCTGCACTTCTCACATTACAAGCCACCGCTCACTTGATACCTATCTTATCCATAAGACTATGCCTTGTAAAAGCAGTGAATGGTTTTGCCTGTTTTCTGTTGTATTTTGAGCACTAGCACAGTATCTGGCATATGGAAGGCACACAAGATAACTGAATGAATGAATGAATCAGTAGAAAGAACATCAGTACCAGCAGTCTGAAATCCTGGGTTCTGAAATCCTGGGTTCTAGTTCCTCACTTCACCTTTTTAAGTCTCTCCTTGTTTGCAAAAAAGAGAAGCACAGATAAGATGGCATCTAAAATCCCTTTCAGATTTATGCACAGGATTTAAATCGATGGGGTATCCAAACTATCAGACCCAACTAAGTGAGCTGCCATAATAATGACCAAATCTTGGCATACTCTTGGACCAAGCCTATGGGGGAAGCTGGCCATGGACAAGGCATCTAAGTGACCTCCTTTTGCAGGGTCTGTATATTTAAAATACCAAGATCCTTCAAATTTCTGTCCTTTAAATCCAATTATAATATCCAAAGCTGTAGGGATAATAAACCATGTCTAAACAATAAAAATGGGATTGGAAAACATTTTCTCTAATATCTAAACCCATTACCATTATGTATTTTAAGATCCATTTGGAATGTTGGGAAATAGGAAAATCGCTAAATATTAATTCACTTACTCATTCAATCATTCAGTAAATATGTACTTAAATGCCCCCAAGCCTCTGGATCCTGAGTTGATGTCAAGTGAAAGTGTAGAGAATGTAAAACTGTGGATCAGAAAGAGAGTAGGCTTACCACTGCTCTCCCTCAGCTCTTCCTACCTATATCTGAGAAGTTTGGCCCTCTTAAAAACAAGATCTTTTCTTTTTTTCCATTTTTTAATTAATTTTATTGAGGTGACATTGGTTAATATGGTCATACTAGAGGCCTAATGGATGAATTCATGCACGGGTGGGGTCTGGCTGGCCCATCCCGATCAGGGTAGGGGGGCCCAATTGGGGGCGGGGCTGCAGGCAGTTGGCTGGCAGGCCCCACCCCTGATGGAGGTGGGGAGGTGGCGATCAGGGGCAGGGCCAGCCGGGGAGAAGGGCCGCAGGCAGTTGGCTGGCCAGCCCTGCCCTCTGGTCAAACTCCTGGTCGAGGGGCTAATTTGCATATTAGCCTTTTATTATATAGGATAGGTTTCAGGTGTGGGTTTCTATGTTACAAGATCTGTATATTGCACTGTGTGCCCACCACCCAAAGTCAAATCTTCTCCTGTCACCATATATTAGGATCCCCTTCACCTCCCACCTCCTTCCCTCTGGCAACCACCACACTGCTGTTTGTGTTCACAAGTTGCACTTTTACATACAGACAATAGACTACTACTCAGCCATAAGAAAGGATGAAATACTGCCATTTGCAACAACATGGATGGACCTTGGCAAATATTATGCTAAGTGAAATAAGTCAGTCAGAAAAAGCTGAACCATATGATTTCACTCATATGGGGAAATAGGATCGTCTCTGAATGAGCCATGGAAATTGGAGTTTGCTAGGCTTTCATAATGTGCCTGAGAACATAACTTGGAAGGTTAACCCTTGTGTGGTCTCCTGAGATTCAGGTTCTACTAGATTAGGGTTTTATGCTCCACAACACTGGTCCATAGTGGCAGCATCACCACGTGCACATTACATCCTCCCAAACACTCTCCTGTCAGACATGAAGAGAGCAGACACTCTACTCCACCACTTACATGGAAGCCCTCTTTATTTTCTTTGTTCCCACAAAAACCAACAGACTCTGGCATGAAATTACCACCAGAACAGAGGTGGCTTCAGAGCCTATAATCCAAGATTGTGTTTTTTATTATATTTGAACAATTAAATAGGAAACATTAGGTTACCAGGGGTGGGCAAACTTTTTGACTCGAGGGCCACAATGGGTTCTTAAACTGGACCGGAGGGCCGGAACAAAAGCATGGATGGAGTGTTTGTGTGAACTAATATAAATTCAAAGTAAACATCATTACATAAAAGGGTACGGTCTTTTTTTTTTTTTAGTTTTATTCATTTCAAACGGGCCGGATCTGGCCCGTGGGCCGTAGTTTGCCCACGGCTGGGTTAAACCATTTGAGAATGGTTTAAGCAAATTTACAGGTTTAAAAAAAATTTGAATGTTGGCACTTTCATGTGGTTCAACCTAACATTATACTAACTTTCAGTTTCTGAACTTGTAACATGGGGTCCGTGCTATCTCTACCCACAAATTTGACAAGTTTCACTTTGAAGGCCCGTGGTTCTGGATCTTCACGTGGTAGATTACATGATGAGCGAACAGTAGACCCCAGTTATGTGGGTAGCACAGATCAGCTGTTCTTCAGAAGCTGGAACATATGGGAGACCTGGTTCAGAGAAGATGATACCCCAAACACACTCAGCACAAACTAAAACTCCAGGAGGGTGAGGGTAGAAGATAGATATAGATATAGATATAGATATAGATATAGATATAGATATAGATGTAGATATAGATATCTTTTTAAATATATTGATAATCCTTTTTATAAACTGCAATTGTTTGTAACTCATTAGAAGTTTCCATTTCATCCAGGAGTAAATTCCCATAGTCTCACGCTGGGGGTACTGCTGATTCTTTCCTGGTAGAGTCCAGTCTTGGCAGAGTTCAGGAACATTCATGGATGCACATGAAGGCGTCAGAGGTGTGCTTAGTCTAGTGTTGAATGGCTGCCACTGTAGGAATTGGCAGCCACACAAAAATTCAGACAGCTAACACAAGCATGTGATTTTGATAACAGAATTCAAAATCATTCTAAAAGACTGCACTGTCATAGAAAACATGTAAGCATTTGTTTCATGGGATCTCTAGCCTTCAAGTCTGTGGGCTTCTACAGACCCTGAAAGGAGCCCAAGGAAAAATTTTCAATCACAAGTACAGACATTGCACTTTTTATTAAATCCATTCTTAAACTTCTGGCCCCCTAGGAGCCTAAGCACTCGGTCATATTTTTTTTAAATAAAATATCCTGGTTATATTAGTTTTATGGTTAATTGTGTACATTTTCCCTTTCGTTGTTGTTGCTTCTCTCTCTCTTCAGATAAGCAAGGCCAGCAGCGCTTCCTGTACTGGGGGGAGTGTCGGGAGAGCTGCCCAGTGGGGCACTACCCTGCAGAGGAGCACGTCTGCCTACCCTGCCCAGATAACTGTGAGCTTTGCCACAGCGCAGACATCTGCACGCGATGCACAAATGGCTACTTCATAGCGTCCACCAACCACACCTGCCAGAAGTTAGAGTGCGGACCAGGTAAGGCTGCTCTGGGGCCACTGCCCTGCCCCAGGAGGTGGCAGGAGGAACTGTACCCCTACGTGTCCCACACTCTTGAATTGTCTTCTTGGTTTACTGTCAGTGCCTGGGATGACTCTGCATGACTATACATCAAATGGGAACAGTGATTGCTGCCCTTCTCTCTTCCCCTACACACTTTTTCTCTGGGTTTCCCCAGACATAATCCATAATGATGGCAACTAATCACATAGAAATTGATCTTGAGTGGAGGGTTCATGGGCAGGGTATCGGGGAGAGAAAATTAGATGAGAGTCTGGAAGTCATGGCCAACAATTCTCTCCTTCTCAATTACTAGTTATGAGATTCTGGGGAAAATTAGTTTGCATTCTGTTGCTTGGTTTCTTCATTTGTAAAAGGGAGAGCATAGCACCAAGATGGTTGCTGTGAGAAGCCAAAGAGAGTCATCCTACCTAAAACTACCTGAAAATATTAAAATGTTCTGTGAATCGTAAGTTGTAATTATTGACCAATTCCTTATCTTACATAGGAAGAGGGGTATTTTAAAAACAGCACTTTTCCACGTAAGAATATTGCAAACTTTCTCTGCTCTGTATAAGAATTATGCCTAGTCTGATGCTGAAGAGAGAGAGCTCCAAGATATTTCTAGACAAGATAAAAAGAGATAGACCCTCATTATTTCTTTAACAAATAAAATCTACCAGCTTAATTTCAATACAAGTTGCATGGCATATAGTCCCACTCTGTTCTTCTATCTGTACCAAATCAAGGTGATCTAATCAAGTAAATTAATGAAAGAGATAAAATTATGGGTGACACATAGATCCTTAAAGATGGTTTTAGGTTTCATAATTGCTCTATTACTTGCTTGAAAATAAGCTACACACCAACATTACTTACTGATGTGTCTCCACTCAGTGAAAATGAATTGTTTTTCACTCTTCTCACTGTATAGGTGAAGTCCAAGACCCAGACCTTGGAGAATGCGTGCCTTGCGAAGAAGGATGTTTGGGATGCAGCTTGGGTATGTCATCTTCCTTTGTTGATTCTAGAGTTGAAATAGTTGTGTCCTTTTCCACACACCCTGTCATTTCTTCAGCAGAGACTCTTGCCATTGTTGCCATCATCAATATCCACTGAGTGGGCTCACTCCCATGCAATGGAAAGGTCACTTGTCTTCTTGAAACCCAAGTCTAGGAAAGGACAGGTATCTTTTCCTCTGGTTGTTAGCTAGTTGGCAGGAGATACCTGTAGCAACCATGTTTCTAGGTTCCTGGGACCTAGCCTCTCCTTAGCTTCTCAAGATCACTAATTTGAAAATGAAAAATGATGGGAGAGAAATAAAATCAAGCAAAGTAATATGCCTAATCACTCACTTGGTATGCGAAACACAGAAGCCTGTTGGGAGTTTAGAGGGTGTTTCTTTGCAAAAATGACTTTAAGCCTAAGATAATCCTTTGAGAAAAAGCAATGTAGTGATAGTGAGCTGAAATCCCCATCATACAATTAAAAGCACTTGTCAGTCTTCCACATAATTCTCTAATTCACATCACTGGCTCCTCTATTTTCCCCATGCACACCTGGACAGAGAGGTAGGGACAGTCTGTACCACAGAGCACCATTGCATTGGATGCAAAATGAAAAGCAGGGATGCCATTAAACTCCAGGAATGTATCGTGATGTAAATTTAGGCAAGATATTGACACTAATAAGCATTTGGGTCTGTGGATCTTTAAAAGAAAACCCAACCAAAATTAAAGATTGATGGAATAACTTCTCTTCATGGAGTTTCCATGATAACCCTGTGATTGATTAAATCATGCTTCTAAAACTTTAATGTGCACACAAAATACTATGAGAAATTTGTTAAAATGAAAATTCTGATTCATGGGTCTAAGTAGGGCCCTAGAATGTGCATTTCTAATAAGCTGCCCAGTGAAGCCAATGCTTCATGAAGCACTCGTGAAGTTGTAAGAGGTCAGACTGTGCCAGCATTAAGTGGGTTTCTTATTGACTTTCTCTAATGGGTCTCCTTAATTCTCAAATATTACACATGAATTATAATTTACCTGATGGCTCTCACCAATTCTCTCTGACTTAAATGGAAATGATGTATTTTCTGTAATGTCTGTAACTACAAAATAGAAGTTTTAGGAACTTGAATACCATTCTCCCATTGTCTTTCACTATGAAATGGGGCATATATTACTGGAAAATAAAAAATAATAATGGAGTTACAATTAAGAAGGGAGTAACATTTAGATCAGAGAGTAAAGGCTGAAATGCTAATTTTCTTGGAAGCAAAATTAGACCTAAAATTCAGTAATAAAAGTACAAAAATTAAAAAGATAAGCAAATTCTAGTGTCTCTTGTGAGGTAGTAAGAGGTGATCGTTCTTGCAGGGAGCAAGGATAAATGTTTTGACTATACTGATTATCCTTTTTCCCATTTCAGACCATATTTGTACATTAGGTTTCACATCCCAGCTAATTTTTGTGGCCTCTTTTGCACCTTTGCTACTGTGTGTTATGTGTCCTTTGCTAGCATCTCTGTGCATCATAAAAGGGGTGTGTGTGCACGCATGCACGCACCCGCGCACACCCAATAAGCTGCATGTGCGCCTATCTGTCAAATTTTTCAAACATGGATTTTTTGTGATTTTGACTCTCAGGTTTAAAAGATGTATGAATATGTGTGGACCCATTCAGGATCAGTGAGGATCTTGGCACAGAGGTGGGAGCAGTGGCAACCATGATCACTGGGGATCTGCATTGTGCCCACCCTACCCTTAGCAGACCCAGCTAAAGATGAGACCAAAGCATAGCCACTGGATAACGAATACTATAGCACACACTAGCCATCTGGGGGCTCAAAACCCAAAATAATCGACTTGTAAAAGTTAGAAAGTTCAACTGACTTCACAAAGTGCTTTTAAAATATTTAGTTCATTCATTCCTTTCTAAAATTTTAATTGCCTACTATGTGCCTGCACTGGGATTTCCAAGTCGATGTGGCTGTGATCCTGCTGTAAGGTCCTCTCTGGCTATCACAGTGACACACCTGGAGCCAAACCCTTTGCAAGGCAACCTGCCAGAATAGAAAGAAGTACAAAGTGCAGTGGGATTACAGAAGAGATGACTGGAACACTTTAAATACTGCTAATTGCTCATTTTATATTCTAAAATTTCTCTTACTTTATAATGTATATATTGGGCCTTATGGATTTTGGGGTTGCCTTGGCTGAACTCAGCTATCATCTTATTTCTGAAGCCTTTGTTGATCTCTCCAGTAGAGTTCTCTTTTCTTTGTTTGTAGGCCAATAGTAATACTCTTTACAGTAATATTTGGTATGTACACATAGGTAGTTTCTAGACATTACCTGAGAATGCCCTCGCTGGTGCAGCTCACTGGTTAGAGCATTGGCCCCGAGCACCTTGGGTTCAATTTCTGGTCAAGGGCATGTACCTGGGTTGTAGGTTTGATCCCTGGCCCCCATCAGGGTGCATGCGGAAGGCAACCAATTGACGTGTCTCTCTCACCTCTCTCTCTCTCTCTCACTTTCTCTCTTTCTCTCTCCCCCCGTCCTCCCTCCCTTCCACTCTCTCTAAAAATCAATGGAAAAAATATCCTTGAGTGAGGATTTTAAAAAACACAACTACCTGAGAACATGCTCTTTAACTTATACATTCTGTTCCCACAAGAACTAGTAGCATGCCTATGATATAATAAATGCACAATAAATGTGTAAATGTTTATTGAGTTGAAAGCAGAAATGCATGGCTTAGAATACACAAGGATTTAGATATGATGCTTTCTCTAATCAAATGTGTTTATGAGCATTTTATCAGGCTGAAAACAAACGAATAACATTTTGTATAATACCATTTTGTCCCAAGAGGATTTGATGCCAAATCCTTTGTCTTTCTAATCAGTATCTTGGATGGAAATTTTAACTAAGATAAATCTAGGTCTTCTAAATTATGTATGTTAATTAATAGAGGGGATAAATGGAATAATTTTTACTTAATATTTTAAGGCATCCTTTTTTCTTTTAATTTAGGGAATGTGGTAATAAGTATGACATTTGACTATAACCTGAGACTTGGGACCCATGCTCACATGACCAATGACTCAATGATGATTTAATCAAATGGTATAATCTCTCTACTTTATTATCTTGTCAATAAAACAGAGGCTAATGTGCCCTTATCTTGGCTCAGAAGCAGGTGATGAAAATTTATTAGCATTTGCTCAATAAAATACCTATATACCCTACTCTTGGGGAAAAATATACACATTTTCAAATTTTATGTAATTGCAAAAAAAAGAAAAAGGCCATAAAATTAAGTGCTAAATAAGGGGACAAAGATTTGTACCAGCAGAATTTCCAAAGGAGAGAGCCCTTGGGCACAAAGTGGAAAAGGAAGGCGTCCAGAAGATGGTTCTTGAGATAAGCCTGGGAGCATCCCTGCAATTTAGACAGATAAAGGGCAGGGCTGCACTACGGAGGGGCTTCTGACCTGAACTCTAGCAGGAAAAAGGTTTGGAGGAAAGAATTTCTGTCACGGATTTTAAGACACTAAATGTACTAGTTTTGCAGAAGGAATCCTATATAATAAAAGTCTATGTGGTCGTGATGCCCTCACGCCATAATGAGCGATCACCAGGAGGCTGCGTGCGCAGCGGGTGCATGCAGGTGGGCGGGGATGCACGTGGCGAGGCGCACACGGGTGGGCGGGGGCTTGATGCTGCATGTGCCGCGCAGAGGCGGGTCCCGCCGGCTCCGCATGGCAAGGCTGGGGGACCTGTGGCTCCGCGTGGAGGCAGGACTCCCAGCTCTGGCCTACCTCTTTGTGGCAATCCATCAATGAGCCCCAGATGGGTGGGCGGGGCCTACTTCTTTGGGACAATCAATCGCAGGAGTCCCGCACTATGAGAGGGCACAGGCCAGGCTGGGGGACCCCCCTTACCCCATCGAGTGCATGAATTTTGTGCACCGGGCCTCTAGTAAGTAAATATAAGGGAATAAGCAAAGAGAAGTTTGGAGAAGTGGCTGAAAATCGTATCTTGAATTCTGGACTAATAAGTTTAAAAGTATTCTGTGGCTAGGAAATAACTGAAGGTTCCTTTAAAAAGAAAGAGTGTTTTAAAGAGGTGTTTTAATAACATTAATTTGGTAACTACGTTAACTGTGTTCAGGACCATTGAAAGGAGAAAGGCTGTAGGCAGAGTAACCAGCTAGAAGACTATTTCAAAAATCCAGGTAGGAAATAAGAGGTACATAGTTACCTGATAAAAGGTAACTACAGCCAGGAAATCAAGAAGAAAAATATAGGTTTTTAAAATCAGGTGAAACAAATGGCCCTTGAGCATAAGAAACGATGCTTAACTTTATTCATTATATGGGAAATGCAAATTAAATTACTGTGTCTTACCGTTTCTCACCTATTTTGGCAAAAATTCAAAAACTTACAGCACATGGTACAAGCAAGACTGTAGGAAAACACTCTTATTTATTACTGGTGGCAAGACAAAATAGACAACGATGTAGAAGAAAATTTGGCAGTAGATGACACAGTTACAGAGGCATTTATCTTTGACCTCATGACATCTCTTCTAGGAATTTACCCTGAGGACACACATCCCGCAATTCAGAGCAGCATATACACAAGGTTATTCACTGTAGCATTATTTGTGATAATAAACTTTTGGAAGCAACCTAAATGCCCATTATGGAAGACTGGTTCTATCAACTAAGATACACATTCATGATGAAGTACTATGCAGCCATAAAAGGAGCACAGACAATCTATATGGACTGATAGTGATTTCATGATATGCTATTTAGAAGGCAAGGTGCAAAAAAGTATACCTAGTATGCTACCTTTTTGGTCAGAAAAGGTGATGAAATAAAATATAGTTTTGTATAAATTTTTTTTTCACTTAGTTAAAAAAAAGATAAATCAGAAATTAATGAAAGTGGTTACCTTCAGAGAAAGGAGTAAAAGGAGTGGGAGTGAGACTTCTCTGGAAATATCTTTTTACATATTTTGACTTGAACCATGTAAGGGGTTTGGATATTCATAACAAATAATATAGTATTTAGTGTACATGGGTTCCCACTGGCCAATTTGGACAATATGAGCATCAAAATACTGATGAAAAATAATTATGATTCATTTAAAACAGAATCTACGTGTCAAGTATATTTTTAAAAGAACGAAAGTAGAGAGCTCTTCTTTACAGAAAATTTTCAGCTGGTATACATGCATGGAAGAATTAGAAAAATCATCATTTTAATATCCCCTAGTACAGTGGTCGGCAAACTGTGACTCGGCAAACTGCGGCTCGCGAGCCATATGCGGCTCTTTGGCCCCTTGAGTGTGGCTCTTCCACAAAATACCGACTTCTGCGCATGGGCCACGAAGTTTCAATTGCACTGTACATGTGCGCCCGCACGTGGTATTTTGTGGAAGAGCCACACTCAAGGGGCCCAAGAGCCGCATGTGGCTCGCGAGCCGCAGTTTGCCGACCACGGCCCTAGTACATAGACTCAAGGGAGAGTCATCAGTGGAAGCTAAAATCATTAAGTGAAAAATTGTTTGGGAACAATATAATCACATACACGTAAGGTACCTCCATAATTAACAGCTAATTACAATGGAGGGATTTGCTGGTTACCAAGTTAACCAAGTTATTATACTAAGCATTACTACCATTAGTTCCATACAACCTGATATCATGTATTTCCTGACGCGATAACTTAACAAGTACACCATATCATCTATTATCTTTGACAAAAGTGTCTAGACCAGTGATTCTTAATTGGAGGTGAGGATGACCCCAGGGGACATTATTCAATGTTATGATACATTTTTTTCTTATCAAGACTGTGGGGGTTGGTACTTGTAGAGGTCAAGGGTGCTTCTAAATGTTTTATAATTCCATTAAGGAGTGAGACCTCATTCATAGGAGAAAAAATATTGAGACATCTGAGACATAAAATTCATGTTTTACTTTTCCAATGGCATAGACATGCAGGGTTCTTCATATCAAATATAGTCACAGATCACTACTTATTTCACTTTAACCAGATCTCCCACTGGACCTTTCCCACAAACTTTCAGGAGAACAAAAACAGTGTCAAATAGTTTGGGTACCTTCCAAAACAAAGGCATTACAGAATAAAAATGTATACTAGGCTGGTGTCTCCTTTAGGCTAGAAAGAAGTTGCTGATTGTAAAAGTGAAGCTCAACATTCATAAAGGACCTTCTTCCTAGTGACCTAGGTGCATCACTCACAGTTGTGCCAACCTCAGTGCATGACCCAGGTAGTTAGCTACCATCATCTCCAGGGACAGATGGGGAAGGACGTCTATTGTCCTTAAAAGGCCAAACAAAAGCCAGTTTCAGAGGAAGAATTAGAATCTAAATGCACTGTCACCAGTTTGCTGAAGAAAAGAGAAACAAGCAAGCTATTGTATAGAAAAAAACTTAAAATGATTGTTTTTATTTACATTCATTAGAGCCTCCCACTCCCCTCATTTTCTAAATGATACCTCATTTCAAAGATGGGGATCGAGAAGGAATAAAAATGTAAAAGAAGAGAGAACCCACACTCAAAGAATTTGTAGAAATTATGCCATTTCATGGTCCCTTGTCCTGGCTTTCTTCAGTAGTTCATTTAGAAAATATTTACTGCATGCTTTTGTGCTGTCTGCTTTCCCATCATCTGTCCAGTTTATTTCACAAATAATAGGACTGTATATCCTAATATTTACCAAGCATCATCTTTCACCAGGCACTCTGCTAAACACTTAAGGTAGATGAGGTGTTTTTACATTGACAACTCAATGATTTTTACAGATGGAGAAACTGAGGATTAGAAAGGTGTTGAAATTTGACCAATTTAATGCATAGGAGAAGTGACAGGGTTATTAAACAATGGGTTTCAAAGTTCTGTTTACTCTTTTCACAGAAGAAGTGGTTAGCTTAGAAGCTTTTTGTTATATGTATGCACTATGATAGGCAGGGTTCGATAACAAATGACCCCCCTCCCGCCCCGAATCCTCAAAAATGTAAAGGCTTATTTCTCATTCATGCTATATCTCCACGGGTCGGCCGAGAACTCTGCTCTGCATGGTCCTCAATCCAGGGCCCAGGCTGATGGAGCAGCCATTACCTTATGTGACAGAGGAAAAGTACACTGGCTCTTAACCGTTTCCCCAGAATGTGATACTTGTAACTTCCCACTCACATATTTTTGGGCAATAACACGGTAATGCCTAAGACCACAGAGAGGTACAATCCTGCCATGTGCCTGCAAAAGAGAAACTAATATTGTGAATAACCTAATGACATTCTCACCATGCTAATAACTGGGACTGCTACTGGTATATTCCAAGGTCTCACATCATATGTTTGTGCACTAAACAGTCCCAAACATGTGCCCACTGATTCACTGATTTCTCTCTTCTGCCCCTCTGATCTTGCCCATTATCATACCATGGCAGTGTCTGACTTTCTCCTTTCGAGTAAGTTTTTCTAAGGAAGTTGTGTGTTTTTTAACTGATGGAGTTTCCCCAAGTATTCTGCTGTCTCACTTCTCTGATCCCTTGACAACTAGAGTCCAAAAGAGGACCAGTGATAAATGATATGTAGTCAATTGGTGAATTGTCAGCTGAAAGGACCCTGACCTTTCTTCACCCTCCTCTTTCAAATCCCTATTGTGAAAATGACAATATTCTGGTACTCTTGCCTTTATCTGCTGCCCAAGAGAAGTGCCCATATGAGCCTAGTCTGGGGAATTTAGACAACTTTCTCTAATTCTTGTAATTTGGTTCAAGAAATATTCACTGAGCATCTACATCAGGCTAAGTAAGCATGGGTTAGAAAGGACAATAAAGCACGTTTTCTGCTTTCAAGGGGCTCACGTGTAAATGGGAAAGGCCAGTGGTTCTCAGCCCTAGGTGCATGTTAGCATTCTGTAAAATGCAGTCTTGGGACCCAATCCCAGTCTCTGGTTTAATTGGTCTGGGATGAGGCTCAGGCATCTGTGTTTTTTTAAAAACTGCCAACTCACCCAGCTGGCCGTGGCTCAGTGGTTGAACACTAACCTATGAATGAGGAGGTTACGGTTCAATTCCTGGTCAGGGCACATGCCTGGGTTGCAGGCTCAATCCCCAGTGTGGAGCATGCAGGAGGCAGCCAATCAATGAATCTCTCTCAGCACTGATATTTCTATCTCTCTCATTCTCTCCCTTCCTCTCCGAAATCAATAAAAATATTTTTTTTTCAAAAACTGCTGATTGTAATGTGTGATCAGAGTTCATTAAAACAGGTATAAGAATCACTGATTAAAGTAGGTATATCAAACTGAAAATTTCAATATCATGTTTAAAATTCTTTGTTGAGGATGGAAGCTGAAGCAGAGGCTGATGCATTTTATTATTATAATTACAACTTACAGTCTATTCTATGATGGGTGCTCAGCTACGATCTCTAATTCTCATACAATCTTCTCTGTTCAAAATGCTTATCCCCATTTTATAGATGAAAAAACCAAGGCACAGAGAGATCTTATGTAATTTGCTCAAAGTCACATAGCTAATGAGTTTTAGAGCCAAATCCAAACTTAGAACTGTCTGGCTCCAAATCCACAGAGCATCCAAATATTTATTCTTTTTCCAGAGTAGATTACACTCAGACATCATTTTCGCAAAAAGGTCAATCTGCTATATTTGTTTCATTCTTGGCTATACTCTTAAATGCTCCTTAGTTATGTCTCCTGGCGTTTCCCTTTGCTCCTCCAGCATTCGAGTTCACATTCCTAGTTATGGGGGAGAAGAAAATTAGTGGCGAGGTATCCTAAGTTCAATTCTAGAGCAATTAGCTCATCATCTTGGCTCTTGGTATTATTACACCATTTTCCCCCAGAGCCGGGTATAATCAAAATTCTTCCTACTTGTTGTGTAACTGACCTGTGAAGTCAACTTGCGAGCCAAGGCTGTCTGGATCACGTATACTTGCAGAAAGAGAACTGAGCCAATTACTTTCAAAACAAATCTAGTTAAAAGCGCAGAGTGTGGTCGAGCACTGCATGCATGGTGGACAGGGCTCAGAAGGAAAGCTGCCATTCCTGAAAGCAATGGGGGGTCTGCAACAATGCACTTCCAGAGACTGTGGGTAAGGGGCAGTTAGGCTGGTGGGATCGATTTCATGCCTACAGAACTATCTAGAAAACCATTCTTTTGCATGTTTAAGAGCTGGAAAAGTGTTGCCAAACGAGCTGGAAAAGTGGTGCCAAATTACTTTGTTAGTGAAAAATATGTTTGATTTTTCTGAAATCCCTCAGCAACCAACCCCTCAGCTATGTCTGTCCATCAGGTTTAAAACCAAGAAAAGTGAGACAAACAGTAGAGACTAGAACTGTGAATGGTTAGATCATATTTGATTTTGTAGTATTGTGGAAAATGAAGTCTAAAATCTTAGTATCTATCTCCTTCCTTCCCCTACCACAATGGAAATCTTTGGGCAAGTCCCATATACTTTTCACTTCTTAATTCCATCCTATTTTACAAAGAAAAATATCCATGAGTTGCCTTTCTTTTACCTCTTAATATGGCCCTAGAAATTATAATGAAAACTAGAAAGATGATCATATCTTGGACTCTCTAAGAGAAAACCAAGAGACTCTATTAGTAATATAAAAATAAAATATAACTTGCTTTCTCTCCATTTCTACCCTTCTTCTTTCCTATCATATCAGCATCACCAAGAGGCCTGTCGGTATATCTGAGGTCACACGCCTGACTTGTGCGCCATTGTGTCACAGCACTTAGCGTAGTGCCTGTCATTAGGGAGGCACTCAGTACATATCTGTGGTTTTTGTGTCTATTGTTAGCTGTCCTCATCTCACCTCCAACACTCTGTCTCCCTGTGCCACTGCCACACAGCCATTTCACAGTCCTTTACCAGATGGCAGGAAGAGCTTCCAGCTCCACTGGTTAAAAAGAAAAAAAAATGATTTAAGTCACAGAGCAGACACCAGAATAGAGAGGAGCTGAGTGTGGGTGAGGTGGGGAAGCATCTGCATGTTGATACCCAGCTGCTCAACAGGCAGGTCTCCAACTAAGAGTAGAGCCAACAATGAGTGTCAGTAAATTGCCTCTGCACCTCTAAAGCCTGAAATTCCAGCCTTCTAAAAGTCAACAAGAGGGGAATTTGGTAGGAGTCCAAGACTCATCCTTTCCATGAAGTCTCCCTGCAACTCCCACCAGAGAAACCTTGGCTGCAGCCCTACCAACAGCCTTCAGTTCAGCTTCCAGCCCAGAAGTGGAATGGAGACCGAACAGCACAGCAAGCTGTGGAAGGCAGTGGGCTCAGGGACAGGGTCTAGGGCAAGGCCATGCCTCATTTACCACCCCTTGATCAAGTACCCAAAGTTGAAGCACTGGAAGGCTAGGGGTATCCATGCTGACATTTCCCAACGTTAGTCATGTTCTCACCAGTGATATTACCAGGTCAATCGAACCTTTGTTCCTCCCAGCTGTGCCTATGGCCATCTGTAGCAGCCAACTTTTTTTTCATATCTTTTCCATAAAAACAGTGTGTTCTGACTACCTATAAATTATCCACCACTAGGTGAGACAACTAAATGTTTTGTGGGAACCAGGCAGGTAGACCAGAGATGTCTACCCCTCAGTCCCTTGTTTGATAGCCACTAAGGACTAGGAGAGGAGACCACTGGGAGAGATGCATTTCTACCTGAGCAGTGCCACTCAATCAGATCACCAGGACAAGAGAAAAATCCAAGGACAAATGTGGCATTGCCTGCAGAGAGGTAATATGTATAATCTGAAGATGCAAAGGGTGGAATATTAGAATATAAAAGTTTCTCAATCTCTCCAGCCTCTAACTTGGACCAGAAAGAGTTGACAGCTTGATGTATCATCACGATGGAACTTTATGCCCTACAATAATTGTTAGAAACCTGGATGTTCCTCTAGAAAAATAAATCAACCTAAAAATGCACTTTCTAAATTACCATGTCCCCAACATTTCAGTTATAACATCAAGCCTTTGGGTGAGGTCTAGAGGTGAGTCATGAAACAAAAAGGAAGTTGTTTTGAAGGGGTGCTTATTGGAAAGCCCAATACTGGTACAATCATGCTACTGGTAAGTGCCCAACCTAATTGTAAAATTGCAGATTTACTATGTTTAGCAGAAATTCAGCCTGTACATTTGAAATATTATCCAAATGACCTGGCTTCAAGTTAGAAATCTTCTATGAATTGAAACAAGTGAATTAGGGAGACCTCTTGCTTTTAGCACTGAAGGGTCTGTGGGAGGTGAGTCAAGAACCATTTATAGTAGCGATAAAATACTATATTTAAGGCTATAAAAATTTGGCATACACGGTCTCAGTTCAGAAGTAAATTCCTTTTATGTGCTCGGCAAAGGAGCAACTGAAAGGTTTTACAAATGAGAAGTTTGACCTACTGAGATTTCAAACATAAAACCTGTCAATTATTCCTTGGGACTAGGTTTAGTAATTACACCCTTGAATATTAAAATGCAAATCAGAACCATGAAGCCAGTGACAGCTTGACTTCACCATAGCTAATGACAGATACACAAAGTCATTGTCCAACTGTCACGTTTGTGCCCAATGGTGCATTCATGGGGTGGGCCACTAGGGAACTGAGCAAGTAACTGGGGGAAAGCATTGGAACCGCATCCCTAACAAACACACACATCTGATGGGGCATTATGCTTTTGCTCAGCCAATCAGATTCTTTACTTGAGAATTCTGGCTCAAGCTAGAACTAGTAGATAATGCTTGACAACCAACAGATGTGTGTGTTAATCAAAAGAGCCTTATTAATTTTATTTTCCCCCACGTCTCTGACCTCATCACCTACCTCTATCCCCTCATCCTCACCCTCCAGCTACACTCAAGGGTCCTGATCTTGATTACTTCCAGGCCATTCTTGCCCCCAGGCCCTGCACTAGCTGTTGTCCCTGCCACCAGACTGCTCTTCCCGAGACAATAACCTTGCTGGCTCCTTCCTGTCATCACATCTCAGTTTCAATGTCATCTGCTAAGAGGCTTCCCCTCAGCACCGAATCTTAAGAAGCCAACCTGTGTGTGTGTGTGTGTATGTGTGTGTGTGTGTGTGTGTGTGTGTGTTTGTCTGTCTTCTTCCCTGCCCCTCCCTGACCCCCTCACCCATACATAAACACATCAATCACCTTATTTTAATTCTGGTAGATCACACACAACTATCTGATATTTTCATTTTTAATTTACTTTTAAAATATGTTTATTATTATTTCTTCCTTCACTGAAACATAACTTCCAGGCAGGCAGGGACTTTATTATCTGTACTGTTGTATTATTAGCACCTAGAATCCCACTGACCACAAGTAGATGCTCAACATACTTTCTGAACAAATAAATGGGCAGGCTCCTAACAGGCAAATCTGTGGTGCACGGTTTCCAAGAACCCTTGTGGGGAGCAGAAGAGCCCGACTGCAGTCCCAGAGCTCACTTCAGGCAAGTCATTTCACACTTGTCTCCAGAACTCACATCTTCAGCTGGAAGCTGAGGGGCTGGGTGGATCAGTGGCCTGCACCCTGTTCTGTGAAGGCCATTCCTCCCCCACCATCCACTTCTCCCAATTTAGCCAAGGCAGCTTTGCTCTTTTATGTATTTTATTTTTCATACCTATCCATTTGGTAAAGGATTTTGCTGCTAAAATAAAAATTTTAATCTTCCAGATTAGATAAATCCCTCTGCCTAAAGTGAATCCTGCCCCAGCCTCTTACCGGTTGTACGATTCTGGGAAATTCATTTAGCTTCTCTAAACTTTGGTAGCATCATACATACTTGGGATAATTTTAGTACCTACCTCACAGTATCATGGTATTAAATGAGATGACCCACCTGTGGGTTGGCAGAGGAAGGGCTCCTCCAACCATGCCCACACCCTAATCCCCGGAACATGTGAATGTATTGCCTTACATAGCACAAGGGACTTAGAAGATGTGCTTAAGGTTAAAGATTTTAAGATGGGGATGTTATTCTAGATTATCCAGTTGGATCGAGTCATAAGCATGAGTCTGTAAAAGCAGAGACCCTTTCCAGCTGTAGTGAGAGGGATGAGAGAGAAGAAAAGATCCGTCATTACCAGCGTTGAAGCTAGCTGAAGGGACCCCTTCCCCAAAGTGAGGAATGTGGGGGGTCTCTAAAAGCTGGATACAGCCCTCAGCTGATGGCCAGCAAGGGGATGGAACTCAGTTTTACAACTACAAGGAACTGAATTCTGCCAACATCCTGAATAAGCGAAGCACCAGTACCTAGAGCTCCAGAAAGGACTCTGATTTTAGCCCAGTGAGATCCATGCCAGCTTCTGACCCAGAGAACTGTGAAATAATGAATCTGTAATGTTGTAAGCTGCTAAAAACTTGAGAAGACAGCAACAGCAAACTACAACATCATTTAAAGTACATAATGAAGTGCTTGGCACATTAGGTAAGGACTCATGTTAGCATTTCTTACAAATATTAATGGCATAACTATTAATACTGTTTTATTATCTCAAAAGTCACTTCCAGCCTTGATGCTAGCTCTGACTTCTGACAGCCCTCTTCCTCACTCTCCTGGAATAGCTTCCTTTTCGTTGTCTTTTTTTAATTCTTTATTGTTTAAAGTATTACATATAATATTACATGTCTCCTTTTTCCCCCATTGACCTCTTTCCGGCCACCCCCACCCCCGCCCCCCAGCACATGTCCTCATCCCCCTAGTGTCTGTGTCCATTGGTTATGCTTACATGCATGCATACAAGTCCTTTGGTTAATCTCTTACCCACCACCTCTCCTCCCCTGCCTTCCCTCTGAAGTTGACTGTTCAATGCTTCTCTATTTCTGGATCTATTTTTGTTCATCAGTTTATGTCATTTGGTACATACGGAGAATCCGTGAGATCATGTGATATCTATCTTTCTCTGACTGGCTTATTTCACTTAGCATAATGCTCTCCATGTCCATCCATGCTGTTGCGAATGGTAAGAGTTCTTTCTTTTTTTACAGCAGCATAGTATTCCATTGAGTACATGTACCAGTTTTCTAATCCACTCATCTGCTGATGGGCACTTAGGCTGTTCCCAAATCTCAGCTATTATAAATTGTGCTGATATGAACAAAGGGGTGCATATATCCTTTCTGATTGGTGTTTCTGATTTCTTGGAATATATTCCTAGAAGTGGAATTACTGGGTCAAATGGGAATTCCATTTTTACTTTTTTGAGGAAACTCCATACTGTTTTCCACAGTGGCTGTACCAGTCTGCATTCCCACCAGCAGTGCACGAGGGTACCTTTTTCTCCACATCCTCGCCCACACTTGTTGTTTGTTGATGATAGCCATTCTGACTGATGTGACAGTCGTTTTGATTTGTATCTCTCGGATGATTAGTGACTTTGAGCATGTTTTCATATGTCTCTTGGCCTTCTTTACATCCACTTACAAAAAGTGTCTATTTAAGTCCTTTGCCCATTTTTTGATTGGATTGTTTATCTTCATTTTGTTAAAATGTATCAGTTCCCTTGACTGGAATCCAACCTGGGAACCTTCAGTCCGCAGGCTGATGCTCTATCCACTGAGTCAAACCAGCTAGGGCTTCCTTTCCATTGTCTTAACGGAACTGCTCACCAGCTTTAGGGACTGAGTGTTATGCTGGATTAAAGTAGAAGTAAATTTCTTCAGATACAAAGCCAAGAGTGCAAATTAACATCACTGAGGAGAGACAGATGGAACTGGATATGATATATTGAAAAGGATACCACATGACCTATGCAGGAGTCAGGCTGGGAATGATTAACCTGAAGCTAAACAAGAAGAAGTATCAGACAAATGCCATATGAGAAACATGCTAGTAAAAAGGAACTGTTGCCTTTAAAAATATCAGTGTCACAAAAGACAAAGAAGAGCCAAGTAGTGAGTTGTTCCAGATTAGAGGAGGCTACGAAGATAAGACAACTAAATGCAACGTGTGATCCTAGAATGAATCCCTATTAGACATGATTGGGTCAATTTAAAAATATGGAATATAGACAGATTAGATAAGTGTATTTATTAACTTTAAATTTCCTAAAGTTGATGACTATACTGTGGTTGTAAAAGAGAATGTACTTATTCTTAAGAAATGTACACTGAACTATTTAGGGATAAAGGGCCACAAGGTATGCATCTTACTTTTTCAATGGTCCAGAAAACACACACACAGAGCAAGTGAGCAAATTGTACAGCAAATGAGATGGAATGTATATAGGTGAATCCAGTTAAGAGAAAATGGTTTTATTCTCACAACTTTTTTATAAGTTTGACATTATTTTCAAATAAAATGTTAAAAGAAAAACCACTCAAGTTTCCAATTCTGTAAAGCAGCGGTTCTCAACCTGTGGGTCACGACCCCTTTGGCGGTCAAACGACCCTTTCACAGGGGTCGCCTAAGACCATCCTGCATATCAGATATTTACATTACAATTCCTAACAGTAGCAACATTACAGTTATGAAGTAGCAACGAAAATAACTTTATGGTTGGGTCACAACATGAGGAACTGTATTTAAAGGGCCAGAAGGTTGAGAACCACTGCAGTAAAGAGAACAAATTGCCCTGGCCAGTGTAGCTCAGTTGGTTGGAGTGTCATCCCGTGCACCAAAAGTGGCAGGTTCAGTTCCTGGTCCGGGCACATACCCAGGTTTCGGGTTTGATCCCGGTTGGGTGCGTGCGGACGGGAAGCAATCACTTTCTCTCAGATCAATTAAAAAAAAAATTTACAAAAGGAGAACAAATTATTACATTCAAGCCACATGTTTTCTTCTGATTTGTCATTCCACCTGATACCTATCTTATCATACCTCCCCATTTGTCAGACTTTTAGAATGTACGGCTTCTAAAATTAGCATAGACAGAAAATGTCCTCACATTTCCCTTTATGTACATTAAATATAACCCTGGTCAAAGAAAGTACAATTTTCAAATAATCTATTAGACAGTGAAACACTAGCATAATGCTTAAAAATATCCATAGTAGGCTAAATATACATATTTCCTCAAAAAGATAGCAAAGCTGTCAGCCAAAATGTTAGATGAATAAAGTAAATAGTCCATTGTAAAAAAAAAATAATTACACATACTGACTAAGTGTAGACATAATTAACAATAATGGGCCTAAAGGAGGAATCGTGGTGGCTTGGGTAAATCACAGGTATCTCCAAATGTTTCTACATGTGTGCCTACTTAATTCTCACTGCAAAATAAGCCCTTTCATCTTTCACAGGCTTAGTAAAGGACACCGGTGTCTGTGGCGATGTCACAGAAACCAACTCCTGTCCCCTTCTAGGCACATACCAAAATATATGAGCTTTTGAGCCTTCTGTGGTCAAACTTGCCCAGCTTCCATCAGTGTCAAAATTTTTAGAAGATACTGGCGATTCCTAAAATGTATCCATGCTTTGGAAAATCGCCTCCTCACCAAGAAGGAACACTCATGGCACGTCGGCGCCCACGCGTGCGTCTATCATTTGATAATGTCCTTCAAGAGTGTCTCAAGAACCAGGGATGAAAGTAACAATGGCTTTCCTGCAAGGCCGGCGGTTTCTCTCAAAGCCGAGGAAGAAATGCTGAGCGTTCTCACCCATGTAATTTGTGACCATTAGAAAGATTGGTAGACACGCTTTCATTTAATCCCTTTGGACTAACAGCACGGCCCATCTGGAGCATAAAAGCCCTACACCTAGAGAAAAGAGACAGCACAGATGAGCAGCTTCCGTGCACTTTCTTCATTCAGAAGGGCTAATAAGGAAAACTGCTGAATTACTATGATTACACATGAGTTGAAAATAGCTTATCACCTGCCAATATAAATGAAGGCCCCTTGGAGGCTGTGAAATGGCAAGAAGAACAATGGCCTTGGGGACAGAATCTTCGTAGTGTCTGAGAGAGGAATCAGCCGACTGCAAAACAGCCAGCCTTACAAAATGAAGCTCTTATTCTGAGTGTACCCTGCAAGCTAGTCCTGGGGTCTTCCCAAGCCATGGAGAAGAAAAATAGAAGGGCTTTCACGGAACAATCGGTCCCATAAAACATGAAATGAAGGGAGGACATAGCCAGCAATTATCCAAAAGAATCACATTAGATAGACTGCCAATCTAAGGTATTCACGGTGAGGCAGAGCTCTCCCCAAATTTGGCTGATAACTGTCAGGCCGCTTTCTAGTTTATGTGTAATTGTGTAGACTTAATCCTACTATGAAATCCCTCTTATTTTCAGAACTAAGTGCTATTGGAATGCTGTTAGAGCAGTCACATGAAGTTCATTAGGAAGAAGGGCTTGGCTTGGTAGAGGCTGGGTGTTTGGCTGTTCCCTAAAATCTTTACTCCATCATCACAAAGCTCCCGTGTTACGGGCCGTTGTGGGCACTACAGCAGAGCATCCCCAGCCTTGCAAGTGTCCGCAGACTTGTCTCTGAAGTGGGTGGTGGCCTGCCTCTATTGGAGGTGCTAAGCTTTTATTTTTATTATGATAATGGCTTCATTTCCCCATGAATCATTTAGGCTAAATATTATCACGGCTTGAGTTCTCTTTCATGACCAATTTCCCCCTTTATTTTCTATGGCATCAAAACAATCAGGATTTGTTTATTAATTTTTGTTCTCTTTGGGAATGATCCAAGGGGAAAGGGCTCTCAAAAGTTGAAGAGTATTACCTTTTGTTCAGTAACTCATTGCCCATCCTACATGCATGATTGCAGGTGAATGCACACACACAGACACATACACAGCCTTACACCATAGGCTTAGTGTTGTACTAACATGAAATTGGACGGGTAGACAGACTCACTGTGTGTTGGAGACCAGGACATGTGCCACTCATTAATTGGTGGGGAAACAAATAATATAAAAATGTTTCTGGTCTTTCACTACCTTCTCTAGATAAATCAGTGCTGTGCTCAGATAAATAGTGCTGCTTCTAACAGTCTTTCATCTTGTTTATAATTCCCAGGCTTCACTCAGATAAATCTATTACAGTCAGAAAATCTTGAAAAGCTGCCACGTTTGGAGAATGTACTCAGAGCGTCTCTCCCTTCTTCTTGCCCAACCCATATACACATACACATGCTCAGCACCTGGTGATGTGTTTCTCTATACCTGAAAAACAATCCCTTCTTATTCAAAACTAGAGGCCTGCTGCAGGAAATTCGTGCACGGGTAGGTTCCCTAGGCCTGGCCGGTGATCAGGGCTGATCTGTGGGGCGACCGGCAGGGTGAACGGGGCCCCCTGCTCGCACCCGCCTTGGCCAGCCTGGCGCCGCCCACTCACCAGCCCTGCCCCCCGCCACCACTGCTGATCACCTCCCTCTGCAGGGCGACCGGCAGGGTGATCAGGGGGGCCCCCCCCCCCCCGCTCGCACCCACCTTGACTGGCCTGGGGCCTGCGGTCTGGGGGCAACTCCTGCGTTAAGCGTCTGCCCTCTGGTGGTCAGTGCACATCATAGCGACCAGTCATTCTGCCATTTGGTCAATTTGCATATTAGGCTTTTATTATATAGGATAATGCACAGAGTGTTTTTCAAAAAGCCCACAATGACAAGAGTTGTTGCAACAGGTCCTAGTGATCACAAGCATGCATCTGTGTAGTTACAGCAATAGTTTAAAATGTACATCCCAAGTACTTAGTGTGTACTCCATTCTGTAGGAGAAACACTCTAAGTCTTCAAAAAATGTGAGGCACTGGATAGGTGGTCAGTAAATCTGGACCTAATTCTCAAGCCACCACTAATTAGCTTTTAGCTTTTGGTCAAGTCATGAAAAGCCTAAGCCTCGGTTACTTTATCTGTAAAAATTGGGTCATGGGTGGAAATTGGACAAGAACAAGGGTCCTAAGTTCATATACCGGTAGGTCCCTGGCAGGTACCATGGTCAGGTGGGCCAGATGGGGACTCAGGCCCACAGAGGTATCCCAACGGAGGGGAAGTCATTTGCTGCTCAGCCCTTGTCAATGGTCTCAGGCAGAACTTGAGGTGATTCAGACTGCTATGGGAAATATTTCAATTTCTTTAAACATGGTATCGGTCAACACTGTGCTGGCCAACGAAACATTTCTGCAAGAGTCCAATCAGCAGCTTCTGGACTCCAGGGTCCTCTGTCCCTATCTGGTACAACCCTCAGAGTCGTCCAGCAATTGGCATGTGAATCAAGCATTCAGAAGAGTATATGGACCCCGGGAAAGATGGTCATCAAATCCCTCAGGTCATTAAAATGATTACAAACTATGCTCATCTCGGATCACTGTGTCAGCAGATACAAGTGTTACTAATGAAAACTGAGATGGGATTGCTGACTTTTGAGAAGGAGGAGAAGCTTAGAAAGAACATTAAAGGAAACAAACTCCATTTCTAATTGTACCCCGCACTTCCAGCTGTCAGTTTACCTACGGAAGAGAAAGTGGAAGGGTTTCAGTATAATCTACCACACGGCACAGGAGACTTAGCTGTAAGAAATAAAAGCAAGGAAGTACAGAGAAAGGAGCAATCCAAACGTAACTAGTAGTCCACAGCAGCCAGCAAATGGCACAGAAGAGAAAATGTGTAGTAATGAATAAGGCCCTCAATGCAGCACCTCTCAGATCAAGGGAAACATTTGAAGAAAACGATTTCCAAAATCCGTGAAGTTTTAAAAAGGTAGAATAATAGACAAAGGCTCCAAACCTAGGGGGAAGGATAGATTCTCTGGCTAGTGCCTCCTGATTAATGAGTAAAAAGTGATCCAGTTGCTATAGTGACTTGAAGATACACAAAAGAAAACATCACCTCTTTAAAATATTCCTGATGATGAATAGGCAGAGCCTTTCAAAATATCTTTTTAAAAATGTAAGAGGCTCTTTTTTTCTTTTAAGAGCATATCACACAGGATGGTGCTTAGAACCCACGCCCACCCCCTCATCCCCCCATAAAAGGAATCTGTTGCACAAGCCCTAGTTTGTTTACACAAACCAGCAATTTTGGCAAAAAGTAATAACCTGAAAATATGTCTGTTGGAGAATAGATTCTGTTTTTCAGCAGTTTGTTTCTGTTTAGGCAGCAAGGGAGGTAAACGTATGTTTTCTTGGTATTCCTTTTTTCTAACAATATATATAGTTGGAGAGTTTCCATGGATGCTGAGAATGTGAAATGCAATTAAGCAGATTTAGGAAATGGGGGGTTTTGCTTTCTGTAACTTTCTCTTGTCTGAATGGAGAGGTAACAAAAAAATATGATTTCGGTGAGACTGCACTCCTAGTCGTTTCGCCTTCTCCAGCTAGGCTTCTGCAGCCCCGACTCTTATTTCATTATCTGAAGGATTGTTCTGTTTTGCTCTAGGCAATTCAACTTTGGCAGAGTATCCTAAATAGAATGGAGGTTCCAAGCAAGGTCTTAAAATGAACACTGCAATGATGAAATATCTGGGGTCCCCTTATATAGGAAGTGGAGGGCTCTTAATTGAATGCTTTGGGTAAACTATTGGTTCAAGACCCAAATGAAGTGTTGCAGGGCCTGTGTCCTCAATAGACATTCCTTAGCTGACAAGGTGATACAGGCTTTTGTTAACTGGTACAGGGGTCAATGGTCTTGAATAGCACAGTAAGGCTGCATAACATGGTCTTTTACAGTGGGCGTATGAATATTTTTAAGCAAAGATGTAATCTTAAGTAAAGGCTGGGTGGAGAAGATAGAGAAAGCACTTAGAATTCACAGGAACCAGTGTTTTCCAAATCTGCATTTGTTCTGTCCAACCTTGGACAAGTGATTGAGGTTCCTTGGGGCTCAGTTTACTCATCCATAAAATGAGGTTGTACTACCTTCAATTCTGCAAACATATCAAGCACCTCCTCCATGCTGTCATCTCCCACCTGTGTCCCCAACAACACCTACTCCTGAGTTATATGACTCCAAATACAGTACTATTCAGCTGCTCAAAATTCTAGGAAATCCTTTATGTATTTCTCTCCCTCTCTCTCTCTCTCTCTCTCTCTCTCTCTTTCTCTCTGGGTTTTGTTAGAAATACCTCTCTCCACAATTCAGAAGCAAGGGAGCATTAAGATTAGGGAAGGTGGGTGGGTCATACAAAAAAAGATCAAAGTATCAACTTGATTACTTATAAGGCTAAAATAGGGAATGAATTAGATCTATGAAAAATGAACTTCCCTGACCCTGCATTAAACTTCCCATCTCACCAGGCATTCTGAGTTCCTTCTCTCAAACTCACCAATAACATGGGATAAAGCTTTCCTCTTTCTGTTAAAAAGAAGTCCAGTGAGCTTGTATGCATATATGCATAACCCATGGACACAGACAGTGGGGTGGGGAGGGCCTGTGGTGGGATGGAAGAGATCAATGGGGGGGAAAAGGGGACTTATATAATACTTTCAACAATAAAGATTTTTTAAAAAATAAATGAAAATAAGTAGGTAGATTAGAAAAAAACTCTAGTAGCTATCTTTCCGATATTTTAAAGATTAAGGCAGGACACAGAAGAACATAATTCAACCCACAAAGTCACCAAGTCACTTCTACTTCCCAAATAGTTTTCACTCTGTCCACTTTGACCCACTTCCACTACCACACTGTATTGTAGTTCAGGCAACCAACACAGTTCACCTGAATACTGCAGTAGTCTTCTGACCGGTCTCCCTAATTCTCTTATTTGTTTGCTCTTTCACTCTCAAAATCCACATTCAATACTGCAGTAATGGTGTTTTTTCTCAAATTTGTGACAACTGACTACAAACCTAAATTAATTTCCCAGGGCTCCGGATAAAGTCTGTGTTCCCAAGCTTGACATAAAAGCCTGTTTCACGATCCAGCCAGTGGTCTCATCAGTCTTCTTTCTCCTGACCCTTTTTGTTTCCTTGAGTCCCAACATCTACTCTTTACTCTAGCTACCCGAAACTCTATGCAATCCACTTTTGTATTTACCCGCTTCTTTTCCTTAAAAACCTGTGTGGGGCTTTTTTCTTTTTCTTTTTTTCTGTGTGTTTTTAAGGTAAGGGCAACTATGCTGTATTCTGAGAAGATTTTGTCTGACCTTGGGGCTCAGTTTGCTCATCCATAAAATGAGGAGGTTGGACTACCTTCAGTTCTGCAAACATATCAAGCACCTCCTCCACGCTGTTGTCTCCCACAAGATTTTGTCTCTCCCACTATAGTTTCTTCAATGGGAATCTCCTGAGCCCTTTACTGAAGAAATTGTCTCCGTAGATTTAGCGCGCGCTCTCTCTCTCTCTCTCTCTCTCTCTCTCTCTCTCTCTCTCTCTCTCTCCAGGCCTTTTCACCTAGAAAGGATTCCACCCTGTCTCCCCCTTTCCATCAAACTCATTTTTCGGGTCTCATCTAAGCTTTCACTTTCTCAAGGAACCCTCCTATTACTGCACTTCCCCCTCTACACACACACCCTGGATTAGTTACCACCCTTTTTTCTTCTTAGTAAATTGGTCATAATCCCATTAGTGATAGTGACCACATAACATTCATTGCAATATCTTTTTACTTGCTGCATAGACCCTGATTCCAGATCCACATTGTACTAGGAATTAATCATCATTGTAGCCCTAGCATATAATAAGATTCAAAGTATATTTGTAGAAGGAATAAATTAACAGTGGGCCTAACTCTGGGTACTAGGTTTACAGAGATGAGTAAGATATATTCCCTGACTATGGCAGATCATTTTATAATTCACGGCACCCCAACGGATAATAGCTGCAGCATTAATACAAAGTTTATTGGAAGCTCAGAGAAGACTCCTTCTGTTCGAAGAACTAGAGGACTCAAACAAATCAAAATGCTTCATACTCTTAGGACATTTGAGCTGGGCCTGGAGCCAAGGTTCCCTTCTGGCTCTTATATGATTCCAGGTCTTTCATCAAAATTTCAAAGTGATTTCTGCCATTGTTTTAGTGTCTTTTTGAAATGACTGATGCTCTTTTATCATTTCAAGTCCTCTCTGCTCAAGGTGTTTTCTTTCTTCTTACATAGTATGTCTTTTGATCCTTCTCCACAGACTAAGAACTATTTGTTTTCTTGGTTATTTTGCAATTTCACTAAAATGGATTTTCTTGTAGATTAAAAGAAATAATGTCCTAGCCGGTTTGGCTCAGTACATAGAGCATTGGCCTGCAGACCAAAGGGTCCTGGGTTCAATATCGGTCAAGGGCACATACCTTGGTTGCAGGATCCTCCCTGGCCCCGGCCCTGTTCGGGGCTCATGCAGGAGGCAACCAATCAATGTGTTTCTCTCACATAGATGTTTCTCTCCGTCTTTCCCTCTCTCTTCCACTTTCCCTATAAATCAGTGAAAAAATATCCTCAAATGAGGATGAATAACAACAACAACAAATAATAATAATTATGACATACATGTTTATGCTATTTCCTGGGAATAGCATAATAAATAATTGGTATCTTTTAACAATTCTGGAAAATTCTCAGGCATTCTATTGTGTTTGAATATTGCCTCTTTCCATTCTCTTTATTATCTCTTTTCAGAACTTTAACACATAATAGACTTTGTAATCTCTATATCTCTTACTACTCTTTCCTGTTACCTCTTTGTCTCTCTGAACTGAGTTTTTTATCTTTTCTTTGTATCTTTGAATTTACTAATTTGCTTTCTGCTACACCTAATCTACTATTTAATCTAGCCATTTAATTTTAATTTGAATTTTTATGTCTTTCACTTAAAGAGATTTACTTATTTAGTTCTTTTCCAAATTGTTTGGTTATGTTTCTATCTTCAACATATTCTTTTAATTCTTTAAAATATTAAATATTTGTTATTTTTGCTTACTGGGTCAGATAATTTCAATGTCTCTGTAGGCCTGATTCTACTATCTGTTATTTCTGCTGTTCTCACAGTGCCTGATTTCCTTGTGTAGTTTGTTTTTTAAAACTGTGACCATTTTCCTTGGAAAAAAAAAATACCTGAGAATACTTTGAGATCTGGGTTAAGATAACATTTCTATAGAGAGGATTTGCGTTTGCTTCTACTAATTGCCCTGAGATACTTCCTACCCGAGACTACTTTAAATTGAATTTTCCTTTTGAGATGTTCTAGAACCCTGAGACAACATGAATTCTGATTATAAACCTGTATGAGATCCAGCTTATGGTTATGAATTATCAGAGGAGGTGGTGGTGGTGGTGGTGGTGTTGTTTCATATACCCAATGCCAAGGCTAAAACCAGGATGTTTCTTTTCTTGTCCTGGCAAGTTTATTTTTCATTCATTCTTACACTATAATTGTGTATATTATCTGGCAACCCTGACTATAATAAGAATGCTCTGGATTTTTTAATTCAAAAAGAGTGATTAAAACCTAATTAAATGGGAAGACAGAAGAAGGTGAATCATAATTTGGTTTCTTTTGGGCCCTAAACAAATATTTCTGTGATGTACCAGATTAGAGATTTGTTTATCTACTCTACATTTTGCCACATCGTGCTTTCTTCTTTAAATAACTTTGTTAATTAGTCTCCCCTCACCAGAGGATACTCCTTGAGGATACGGATTGCCCTTCTTATCTGTATATACTCCTTGTAATATATACAAAGCAGTGTTTGGACTATAGTACATAATCAGTTAAGTATTTGCTATTGCTCCTAAGTCAATTTTACTGCTGAATGCTCCTCATTTTCTATCCAACCAGGTACACAAGCCACAGTCAGAGTGTCTCCTATTTCTTCACCTCCCACAACTAATCTTCTTGATTTTCCTTTTAGTTCCTCTCTGATTTTTCTTTACTACAGTCTCAGTTTACCCCTAGTCATTTCTCCTCTGGTATATTTCTTAAAAGACCACTTCATGAAATGTGTTACATAGACTCCTAGCTTTGCAAGATTTAATAGATCAGCGGTTCTCAACCTGTGCGTCGCAACCCCTTTGGGGGTCGAACGACCCTTTCACAGGGGTCGCCTAAGACCATCGGAAAACACATATATAATTACATATTGTTTTTGTGATTAATCACTATGCTTTAATTATGTTCAATTTGTAACAATGAAAATACATCCCGCACATCAGGTATTTACATTACGATTCATAACAGTAGCAAAATTACAGTTATGAAGTAGCAACAAAAATAATTTTATGGTTGGGAGTCACCACAACATGAGGAACTGTATCAAAGGGTCACGGCATCAGGAAGGTTGAGAACCACTGTAATAGATGAATCCATTTCTACAGTTAAAGAAGTCATTTTCTACACAGCACCTACACTGATCTTTTTAAGTAAATCAGATCACAGCAAATCCTTTTTATAAAGCTTCTCATGGCTCCCCATTACTCTTAGATTAGAAAGCAAATCTCTCACTCTGTCCTATAAAACCATATTTGATCTGATCCTGAATATGACCCTGGCCTCATCTCCAGACTCTCCCCCTTTTCTTTATCCCCTCAGCCGCAATGACCTTCTTGATGTTCCTTGAAATGGACAAGCTTTTCTTGGCCTCTCCCTAGAAAAGTTACCCTTAGAGCTTCAGATGGCTAGCTCCTTGTTATCATTCAAATCTTTACTCAAATGTCAAGCCTTGAAAAGCTCTCTTTCTAACCCGCTTATCTAAATTAAGGCCTCTTTTCTCCACTGTAGTCTCATCACTCTTTAACCCTTTATCTGAATGTATGTACCTATGTATGTGTTTCTCCTCATCACTCAAGGCATATTTCTGAAGCATCTATCTGCTATGTGTTATGCCCAGATTTCAAGATCCCCATTAGACCATACCAGGGAGCCAGCTGTGTCCGATGCAAAAGCAGAGAGTCTTTTATTCGAGCTAGCTCGGCTCCCCCACCTCGCCGACGCAACGGCAGGAAGCAGAGAGAGGCCTCGCCCGGCGTGAAGAGAAGTTTTATAGGGGGGTGGAGTCAGGGTAGGAGAGGGGACTGTGGGCCCTGCCGAATGGCCAGGCGCAAGTCGGTGTCTTGTTCCTGGGTGTGGCTAGCAGAGGCTTAGGCTTCCAGGAAGAAGCTCCTTGCCAAGCACATGGCTGCCCCAAAATGGAGGACACAGGGTAAGATGGAGGGCGTAGTCCTCGCCCTTTCATTATGCACCAGGCAATACTCTTTGTAGTGAAGTACATAAAAACAAAACAAAACAACTTGTCCTCGTAGAACTTGCATTTTAGTGATTTTTTTCATGCATTAATTAAAAATGTACATTTTATTTACATCTAACAATTAATTTTTCTTTTACTGTTTTCTTCCCCCTAAAATGTAAGCTCCAGAATAAATAAGTGAATGAATGTGTAGCTGTAGTGAGTGATCCTTGTAGGAACTCAGCTGCATATATTCATCCATCACTTCCACTTGCCAATCAGTCTAGGCAAGGATGGAAATCCAGGAACAGCCTGCCTATGATATTCCATTGTCAGAATCAGAGGACTTGGTGTAGACCAGAGTCCAATAAAGCACTGAGCCCTCTTTTAGCCAACATTTGTAGACAATGATTTAGATTATTTATTCAGGTCTCTTCTACTACTACTGTGTCCCTCCAGGGGGCTGTGCCCCATTGTCAGCTGCACCATTTGTACTACTGCCAATTCAAATATTTATTCATTGTCCTTGGACACCAATGAGGACAAAATGATTGAAAATCATCAAAAGTCTCCCAACAAAATACTTTGTATCCCAGCACCAGTGAACCTCCCAGAAAAATCTTCTACTTTGGCAAAGCTATCAGAGGGTCCGTTTTGTATTTTGGTGTTAATTATTTCAAGCAATTCTAAGTACAAGGCCTATTTGAATTATGTACTTTTTAGTGCTATTTGGGGCTTAAAATTAGTTGCACTCTTTGGGCATATAAACCTCTTACCCAGTTCATTATCCTCGGGTAGATTGGAGAATGTCAGTGACCCTCCTACAAATTTGTACAGTATCGTCTAATAACGAAGTGCATATTTACTCAGGGAGAATATGCTTTATTGGCAATGTGTTTAATTATCTCCCTGAACAATTTAAGTATTGGCTGTTTATAATGCTCCTCTCCCCTCAAAGGGAGGGGGCAGTACATTTCATAGAGGGTGGACATTCTGCTGATGCTCCAGCAAGGCTGCAGGTGCTCATAAAGGGAATTGGCCCTAGTCACGGGCTCTAGTTTGGTTAGTGAGTCTGAGGCAGAGCCAAGAATAACCCCATTCCTACTCATCTGCCTCCTTTACAGAATCCTATCAGAACAAAAATTCATATTAAAAGTGAAATTTTTAAAAGGTGTTTGTACAAACATCTGCCACTGTCTTAGCCACACCCTATGGAAGAACATCAGTCTTGTCCTGGTGATGCAGGCTTAGGAAGTGCTGAGAAACAAAATGGAAAGACAAGAAAACAGAAGTGGGCAGGAGAGGGACAAAGAATGAAGAAAAAAATCCAAAGGCCAGTTTCCTCAGGGAAGATCTGTGGGAAGAGACTGTTTCTAAACTTGTGGCCAACTGACCCCAAACTCACAACTTGAGCAGTTTCTTCCTTTCCTTAACAGCATTTATTCTAATAAATTTTGTAACATTTATAAAGAAAATACAGAAATACACACAATCAGACAGAGAAAACTACTGTTAACATTTTAGCTTTTTCTTCTGATTTTTGATAGTCATATCTATACATGTAGATATACATACAAATTATTTATACAACTAGAAATGAATTATCATTCTTTTCATGAAAATGCTTTCATGTTATTAAACATTCTTGAAAAACAAGATTTTAATGGCTGGATACTAGACCACCTTGTGTAAATGTACCATATTTAACCTATTCCCAACAGATGAACTTTTGGATTTTTTTTTTCATATGTACATGATTAGTAGTTATTTTTATCTAGGAAGCTTGTTTGGGGGGAACAAATTTATGCACTAAAGCTAGAGGGTGGTGGAAAGGTGGGGAAGTGGAATATAGGAATATCATAAAACAGCACCCATCTAATTGCAATTCAACATACCCTGCTTTTCCCAAATGATCTCAGCCTTGTGGCTCAATCCCTTTCCCAAGTCCAATCACCTATATCCTAGGTTTGACCAAACTTGGGGCTCTATTCACCTTCCCAATGCCTCCCACACTTAGGCAAAGTATTAGAGTAAACTAATGCTCTGACCATACTTCATAGGTTTCTAGCCCCAATAACTCTCCAAGCCCCATGATAACAGAAATCTAAAACTGTAATCTCTTTACTTTTTTTATTGATCACCCCATTGGTTTAAAAAAAATTAGCATGTGCCTACAATATATATATAGATGTGTGTGTGTGTAAATTGTTTATATGCACTGGTATAGAATATTTTACATATATTAAAAAGGTATGCTAAAGTGGAAAATTTAAGACGATAAAAATAATTGAAACATGTTCTGTTTTTTATGTGTGTGTTTTTCCGTAACCCAATGAATTGTCTTGCACATTTCTCTTTGGAGACCAGTGACTTAGGCCACACCTAACCATAATGCCACATCTGAACTAATGAATTCATATATTAACCTTCTGGAAAGCGTTTTGACATTTGGTTCCTTATAAACGGAAGAAATGGCTCTCTGATGGGTTCACTCATCTGCATGTATATAAGGACTCCCTGCACTTGGCTTCTGGCCCCTCCCTTCTTTATAGAAAGAATATGTGTTTCTGATTAACTTGTTCACCTAGCATTTTTAGATTGGAAGATAAGTTGAAAATATAGATATGAATGAATGTGTTTGAATGATATGACTAGATTCCACGTTCCCCACCTTTCCACAACCCTCTATAGCAGTGGTTCCCAACCTTTTATTGGCCATGCACCATCTAAGCATCTCTAAAATCCTGGTGACCCCTCCTGCGACATATAATTCTTATTATTCAAAAAGTGAACTCCTATTCATGTGGAAGAAACCTAAAAGGACATTAACTTGGTCTAAACAAGTTCCAAAGAATATGGTATCCATGAAAGAGGAAAATAAAAGAACAAAAGTACAGTCGAAGTACTGAGGAAGAAATCACTAAATAATTGTTATAATAATAATAATATGAAGTGATATGAAAGAAAAGCAAATAAAATTTCAAAACACGTAATAGAGAACTGAAATGCATAAATATGTCACAATATATATTTATATGTTGTATAGGAGGCCCCTAGAATCATAAGAAATGCCAAAAATTCACTGTTAATACCTCATTCTCGAATTGCCCACCTGTGGGGGGTGTGCCCCACGTTGGGAACCCCTGCTCTATAGCTTTAGTACATAAATTTAGTACAATAAGGTGGGTGCTGTTTTATGGAACATTTACAGCTGTGGCCTAAGAGTTCAAGACAGAAGAAGCCTAATGGATTTAGGACACCTGAGAAGAAGGGACTGAGGGGTAAGAGCCCAGGAGCCTCCCAGGAGCACAAGTTTAACATGCCCATCACTCAGCAGCTTAGGCAGTTACCTAGAGGGCTTTGAAGTAATGGGACACAGGATAGACAGGTTTTCAAAGGGCCATGGTAGGAAGACTTGGCTAGCATGGGATATGAATGAAAGACCCACAAGCCTAAAAATGAATCTTGAAAGAAATAGCCAAAGGTAATATAGGAGCACCCTGACATTAACTTTTCCCCCCAGTTTTGCAGACAGTCAGCTTTGCCTAAACAATAGATCTCATCCACAGCTAATCCTGGCATATCTAGGTAGTTATTAGGTGATAAAGGGCTACTCTTAAGACATCAAGTTTCTTTTCTCTCCCCCAAATGAAAAATCAACATACAATAGTAAGAACAATACATTTAGAAAAAGCAAAATAGGGCCATTTTTGCTTGTGTGTCTCTTTCATTGTGTAACTCAAAGTTTATGTAAACTTTAAAAAAATATTCTTCTCTCGACATTTTTAAATGTTCAGTTCCATCTCTAGTTTAAAATATCCCTTTCCCAATACATTTTGTTAAGTAAGATGTACATAACTCCTAAGGTAGCTCTGATCCATCCACAGTCAATGGTGAAGGCTATAGGTATTTCTGAAAACATAATAAAGTGGCAGAGAACGTCAGTTAACCACTGAAGGTGATGCTGACCACAGGAGTCAATGTCTCTGTGAGGACAGTGAGTTTGTGATGAGTTCCAGCACTGAGGATCGCCAAGGAAACAGTGGGAAGGTGACGCAGAGGATTAAGACCTCTGCGGACACAGTGGACATTGTGGTCCTGCCCACCCCACCCCATAAAACTGAAAGAAAAACTGTATCCCCACGCCCTATCTTGACAAGGCATCTCCACACACATTCTCCTTAGGAAGTGAGCAGCTGGAAGCCAATAACTGTTTCTGAAGGCGTGTTTCCAAATGTGTGAGGCTCTCTCTCTGAATTCTGACTGAACTTGCCCCCTCCCACCTCAAAATATGCTCTCTCAGCTCAAAAGTTTGACAAGATCAAATAACCAGAGCTATTTAAACATTCTACTTTGGATAACACCTTCCAAGATAGTTAACAATTCTAGCTTGTTTAGACTCTTCCATTCCTCACCATGCCCAACACACACACACACACACACACACACACACACACACACATACTAGAAGCCAGGAAAATTCACCTTTCTCCTTAAGCCACCCCTCCTTACCGTTCACATGTACCCTCAACTTAGAGTCAACTTCTAGGTTTGGGATTGTTACCTTTCCTTAATCCCTTAACAGCTGCCTCTCAGTGGTCAAGCTAAATCCATTTAGCTGTTTACTTGAGGGTCTTCTGGGTGGAATTTTTTTTACAAAATAATTCTTACTCTTTAGAATAACTGGTAATAATGAGAAAGACTGATGGACATTCATAAACGGTTATAAGACAGTTCCTGTTCTATGCATTATTCATTTATGCAAACTGTTGTGAAGGTACCAAATTCACCATGCAATTGGGCTGGAATTGGACTCAAGATGGCATTGGTATGCATAGTTCTGAGGCTTGGTTCTATTTAACATTTTCATCAGTGACCTGCTTAAAGGAGCAGAGAGCAAACTCATTAAGTTCCTAGATGGGAGGGATGGCCAGAACATCAGAGAACAGGATTAGAATTTCCCAGCCCTCGCCAAATTAGCAGAACTATTGGAGTCAAATATGTGTATTAGGGACAGAAAAGGGGAAAGTACCTTGCCAAATGCTAGCTGAGTAATAGTTACTTACTTAGAAGCAACTGAAAAGAATATAGGTGCAAACATAGACTCGTAGCAGGAAATAAACTCACCCAGTAGAATCATTAGTGTTCACTGGGACTTTTGCACCCCCTTAAAATGGATTCAGATCCCCAATCCATGGACTGTGGAAGCAGAAGGCCTTCCCCCAAGAATCCAAAGAATTCTAGTGAGCTTTTCTTTCTCATTGTCCCTCTAGCTTTCAAATCCCTGACTCCCCTTAATTAGCCTGGCTTATGATTCATTTCACTGCCCTGCTCTAACTCTATCGAAAACCATGTTGACCCAGATTTGAAAACCTTTTCATGAGCCAATCATGGCCTCCTGCAAAAAGGCATGGCTCTCCTGCACTGTCTTGGCTCTTGCTCAATCCTTACAGTTAAACTTCTACCCCAGGTTATTTCACAAGGTATTTTCCTAAATGCAGATAGTTTTCTCCCTAGAGGAACTCTGGGGTCAGCTGTTAAAAAAATAACATTTCACCAGTGTTACCTAACAAAGGTGAGTAACCCAGTAGTGCTCCAGCCAGGGGCCAGAAAACTTTGGACAGTAAGGTGACAGATAGTAAATATTTTCTATCTCTGTTACTACTACTCTACTCTGATACTGTAGAATGAAAGTATTCATACACAGTATGCAAACAAAAGGGCATGGCCAGATTTGGCCCCGATGGCTGCTGGTCACAGTTTGCCAACTCCTGCTATACTCAGCCTCAGAACCTTTGACTTTTGGGAAGATTTTGCAACCATCTTATCCAATCATTTTACAGCTACAGAAATCAGGACTCATCAAGAAGAGTGAAGTTTACGGGAGTTCGCAAGACAGTTAAACCAGGGTTACAACTCCAAACTAGAAACAGGTAGCCCAATTCCCAGGCCAGTGCCCTCACCTCTGCAAAAATCACTAGGCTATTTTCAGAAGTTTCTGGGGATACCGTGTAAATGGCAGAGCCTCTTCTGGAAATGTATCCACTATAACCTTTGGCGCAATGCTTTAGTCGTATTATGTGTAATACACAATAGTGTTGTGGTATAATATCCCTAGGAGGACCCAAGATGAATGTTTGGCTAAAGATTCCGGGTGGTTCTACAAAAAGGCAGACTTTGTGAAACCAAAGTAGAGCCTAGAGTAGATCAAAATGGAAAGCTATGCACAAAATTCAAAGGACATTGTTTTGTTTAGTTTTTCAAAAGTTAAAGGTGACATAAAATCTTCATGCACCAAGAGGAATGTTTTAAAGAGGAGCAATTGCTTTCCATCTCCTGTTAGAATAAAAAGAGCAAGACTGGGGTATAACAGATAGACAGAACTTGCTAGAGGTAACTGTTATTCACAAAACTGAAGACCAGAGGAAGTCATTGAATGCCCTTAATAATTGGATCTGGGAGTAGGATGTTTTGGGAGGATTAAGAGAGAGAGAAATAGACTGAGTCAGTGATTCTCAAAGTCCTTTCTCTCTCTATGAAGTCCCATGAAAGCTGAGATAACAGGGGCACAGTGAATCATTATACTTAATGAGAACAGGACAGTTTCTTTAAGGGGTTGTGCAGTGTAAAACACAAAGTGGATACTAAATTGGAAAAAAAAAACAACACACCACACAATTGTTCAAATTTCAAAGGAACCTCCCAGATAACAACCCCTTGCATTGGTAGGCAGTTAGGATAACTCATGGAAAACCCACCATTTGGGATTGGAAGCACAAAGCCCCTTTTCAAGTGTGTGTCTGTGTAGATATGCTTGATGCTTTTACCTCATCAGAGGCCAGGAGTTTCTCAAAGTGGACAGTTCCTGGTCTGCAATTTGAAGTCCCAGTAGCTTGGGCCTATTCCTCCTTGAAAGTCAGGGCCTAGTATTTATGAGAACTTTTATTTTACTAGCTTTGATAAAGATAAATCATAGCACACAGCTTGGTACTCGTTAAAAATGGTACAATCTGTTCAAATGCCATTTCTGGACAGAACATTTCATAAAACTATCCCAGAAGATTGTCTCAAGACAACTTTTCCAAAGCCCATTTTTCCAAATGATGAACTCTTGGCAATTACTATTTTTCATGATTATAATTTTTTTCCAGATGACCCAGGAACCTGCACATCATGCGTTACGAGGTATTACATGTAAGTCTGGCCTTCTTTTTCATAGCACTAACTTTTCTGCAGTTTAAGCATTACCTACTTAACCCTAAATCAGTGATTACAGGAAAGAGGGCCTGCAGCCTGCAGCAGCTCTGCCCTCTCAGGCTATTAATGGACAATCTTGGATTTAGCAATAAGAGCCCAGCTGTTTTCTTGCCTGGAAAGGAGACCTTCGCTTTCTTGGTCCTGGAAGGCACCCAACTTGACACTGGTGTCTAGGAATCTTGCCATGGGTGACCAGGATTCAGACCTTGCTGGTTCTGGACAGATCTTAGTAACAGACCCAACACCAGGCAAGCTGTTTGCAGATGTTTGCATGGAGACCTTGTCCTTAATAAGAGTTGGGTGGTCCAGGATGAAACCAGGTGCTACATTAGCTCTCAATCATCCCCTGGGTAATGAACGACATAGACCACTAAGTTAAATGAAACACGGGTAACCATCATCCCAAAGTTCTCTATTACAAATCAAGCATGGCATGTCTTAACGTCACCTCCCCTTCCCAGTCTAGTTCCCCTTCCAGGGAAAAAAAAACTAAGAAAGAAAAGAAGGGAGGCCCAGATAATGCATAGGCTACGTAATTCCTCCCTATCATCCTAAGAACTGGAGAGTTTTGTGATAAACTCTCACATCCATTTCTTTTCATCTTTCCAAAAACATTGTCAGGAACTGGGATCGATGTTATTCTCCAGAAGGAAAAAATGAAGCTCAGAGAGGCTATGGGTTCTCTCATGAAGCACCACAAGCTAGTGGGAGGGAGGGGGTGTCTAGATTTGTGTCACCTCAACTTTAATGAGCTTGATTCCAAGGGGCTTAAAATGTGGTGGTGGGTGGGAAGACATTAAAAGGGATGAGGTGGATGGCAAGGAAAGGGAAACCTAACGAGCTGAAACATATTAAAAACGACCAGTTAACCTTATTATTACTTAACCTTATGGTTTTAATTCAACTATCCCAGAGTAGCCTATTATTCTCTGCATTGATTGTGTCTCTCCATCATTGCATTCCTGCCCTACTGATTTATTGTTCCATTTAAACAGGGGAAGCGGGGTGGAGAAGAGGGCCCCAGACTTGATTATTAGAAGATAGGCCAGATGACAGTAAATGAGCAGAAAGAAATTTGTCAGCATGTTCATAGTTGGCATTTGCCCAGCATATGGCCTGCCACAGACACCCCAAGCAGAGATGAACAGCAGAAATGCAAGCATTCCTTGCTGAGGTCACATGGTTGAGGACACAAACTGTTCCTTGAAGAACCGAGGCAGGACCCAAAGAAATAGTGACCATGCAGAAGTGGGTGAGGAACACTCCTCTTTGTCTCTATTATGATTCTGTATCCCTCCAGCCTAACTCTACCCATCTTCATTTTGTCACCTAAAGACACCCCTTGACCTGCACCTACTTCCTCTGTCACCTGGCAGCATCTTCTGTTAAAGTTTGGAGCCAGCCTCTTCAGCCTCTCCAGCCCACCACTGCCCACTAATGAGCATATTCCATAATACTCTGTGAGCAACAAAAACAGCAGGCCCTCGAATAACATTGTGTCTTTCAATGTCATTTCATTATAATGTTGATGAGATGCTGTTGGAACTTGACTCTTGTCTCTAGTATCAGTTAGCCTATTTCATTATACATCATTTCACTTGAAGTCGCAGAACCTCTCAACCACATTAAGGGCCTACTGTACACTGCAAAGAACATGTCCAATATCATGAAGGTAAAACATGTGATATTTATTTCAAGAAACACACATTTATAACCCTTTAGAAAATTTAGTGACTTTGAATGCAGCTAATAAAACACTCTGCAATATAAGTTGGTAAGAAATGCAAAGCCTGCCTCTGATATATTGTTGATGCTACAAAATTCATCAAAGGGCAAAGATCAATTTCATTCCACTCCCCCTTCAAATGAGCCTATAATTCAGTGTAGAATGAGAATAATGGATAGTATGTGTAGAAATATGTAATGCATAAAAGCTAAGGCACTTCGATATTGATGTTAATAATCTGGTTACAGACATTTTGGTAAGCTACTTGAACCCAACACTGAGCTGTTCCAGACCTTGCAAGTGCCATGTGGAAAAAGCACACAGACTATCTGTTCAAACACACCTTGGTTAAATCCAAGTCCCACCTTTAACTACCCATGTGACTTGAGTACTTAACTTTGAGACTCAGTTCCCTGATCTGAAAATTAAATATAAGTAATAGCTACCATATGGGGATTGCATGGACGTTTAAATAGGCTAATACTTGACACATAATCATTACTCCATAAATAGCAACAGCCCTGTCCTTCTCCCCAGCCTCCTCTCAGCTATCCCGATAAGGATGCTCAGAGGTCCAGAGAGAGATGAGTAATGACTTATGTGGAAGACACACACAGACCAACAGGAAGTTTTCTCCCTTGAAACGCAAATATCTACACTTGTTAACAACTATGCATAGACATACAAGAGGAGATTAAATTATGGTGGTTAAGAGAAATACATCAACATAGTTCATGAAAGAAACTCCATCTTCTCCCCTAGGTTTGAACACCACTGCTATAAATCCTGCCCTGAGAAGACCTACACTGAAAAGTTTGAATGCAAAGCGTGCACTGCCAACTGTGACATCTGTGACCAGAATGGGTGTTACTGGTGTGAAGAGGGCTTCTTTCTCCGGGGTAAGCCTGACAGTGGCATTGAACAAAGTAAAAACAGGGCTGCGGAGCTCCACCAGAAAGAACATGGCTGTGCCCTAGCCATTTTGGTTCAGTGGTTAGAGCATCAGCCCACAGACTGAAGAATCGAGGTGTGATTCCAGTCAAGGGCACGTACCTCAGTTACAGGCTCCATCCCAGTAGGGATGTGTGCTGGAGGCAACCAATCACTGTATCTCTCTCACATTGATGTTTCCCTCTCTGTCTTTCCCCCTCCCTTCCACTCTCTCTATCAATGGGGGAAAAATCACCAGGTGAGGATTAACAACAAAAAAAGAAAGAAAGAAAGAACAGAGCTGTTTGATTGGTTTCAGGGTCTGCGTATGTGTGCGCCTCTTGTCCAAGGAGAAATTTTAATTTGATTTGAAAATAAACATTAGCCAGGACTACCTCCTTCTGCTTCTATTACAGAAGCATAGTTCCTATTTCACTAATTAACCTCAAATTACTTCAAACTGATGGAAGCATAAGTGAATGTGAGAATGCAGGGGACACTGGAGATAGTGCTTTGGAATCTAAGTCATGTGAAATATTCAGAACCATAACTCTCTCCTTGAGATGTAATCCATGTTGTATATTTCTGAGCACTGTAAATGTTAAACAAGGTCTGTTTTCTTGGGTTGTGGTCAATTCATTGCCTTTGATGAAGATGGATGGCTAGGAAAGAAATATATTGTGAGTCTTCCAATTAAAGAACTAGTAGTCTGATGTTCTTGAATAGTCGTGGGGAAGAGAAGGGACAGAGAGCCCAAACGATCTCCCATTGCTCTATATAAAGAGATTCGTTTTATTTGCAGTTTTTCAAGGCCTCAAGAATGTCAAGTTCTTTATGCTCTTAACCCTTTGAGCTAATAGTCAATTTAAATTGTCAATTAAAAGAGGGCTTAAAGTGTTAGATTTTTAAAGACACATTGAGCCCTAGCCGGTTTGGCTCAGTAGATAGAGTAATTGCCTGCGGACTGAAGGGTTCTGAGTTTAGCTCTGGTCAAGGCACATGCAGGAGGCAACCAATCAATGTGTTTCTCTCACATCGATGTTTCTCTCTCTGTGTCTCCCCCCCTCCCTCCCACTCTCTCTTAAAAAATGGAAAAATACCCTTGGGTGAGGATTAACAAAAAAATACACATTGATTGGCTGAAAGAAGCTAATGCCATCCTGGTGTCTTTTAAAACAAACTCAAGGAAAAAATGTAACTGAGGTCCCCTACGGCCTGTTTAGAACTTGACCCTGCACAGAGCACTGAGCCAAACTACTCTTCCCTAGGTGGCAGCTGTGTGAGGAAATGTGGGCCTGGCTCCTACAGCGACACAGAGACGGGCAGCTGTGAGCCCTGCCACCGCACCTGTGAAACCTGCACCGGCCTGGGCCATGACGAGTGCAGCAGCTGCCCACCGGGACTCCAGCTGCTGCATGGGACCTGCGTGGCTCCCACCCAGACCCAGACAGAAGGGAAATTCTGGAATGGTATGTGTCTCCCCAGAGCGATCGCAGGTCTCCGGCTGCCTTCTCGGCCTCCCGCCCTCTTTAACCCTTGCTTTTGGGATACCAAGAGATGAAGGCCGGGCAGTGAAACAAAAGCTTGGGATGAGAATCAAGACTGGGTCTCTTCGATGATCACAGCAGCAGAGGGAAGGAGGCTGTAACTGGCTTTTGGCCAGGAGGGAAAACCTAAAGGCACTTGAGTTTCCACAAGGGTGGAGCAGGCCTCCGAGTGCATAGTCAGAGAGAGGTGGCCCGACCACCATTTTCTCGAAGATCTAGGGATAGCTGCTATCATTCCTGTATCTCTTTATTAAGGTAAAGGAAAGCTGCCAATAGGGTAGGCTATTTCAGTGAAGCAAGGAAGAACTGCTCTGAAGTACTGGAACTTAAGCTAAAACGGCTGATCTGTCTGGATGGGTTATTAGAAATGGCCATCATTCAAGCTTTGCCTTTTAACAGCTGCCCTCTCCAGCTGCAGGTGGGAAAGTGGGGTCCTGAGAGGGGTGGGAGTGAGGGAGAAGGTGGCAGCTTGGACTCTAGCAATAAAGGCCTGCACGTATCATTCCCACCGAGTCTTCAGACCTGGCCTCCTCGCCTTGGAGCCTCGGCCACAGGCTTCCTTGCAAGGTGATCACAGACTTGGGTGGCCTCTCCACATCCGAGGAGGTTACAAAACGAAGTCCTCCTCCTGCTGGGAAAATCTGGCTCACTTTCTGTGCAGAGACTCTCATGAAAACAAGAGATGCTCTCTGTTTGATTTGGAGGCAAAGATTTGTTTAAAAAAAAGAAGGTCATCTCAGTGCAGAAGCAACGGCAGCTGAAAGGAGGTTCTGCTCAGGACAGGTCTTCTAAGGGCTGGAGAGAGTGAGGGATGGGGCAGGAGGAAAGCTGTTGCTGGGTTTCAGGGGAGGGACCTCTGTGGCTGCTTGTCTACCACGACAGCGCTGCCTGTGCAACAAAGGAAAGGCAGCTCGGAGACCATGGCACACCCAGCAGCCAAAGGCCACAGAGAACACAGGCCGGTTTCAGGGACAGAGCTGGGAAGAAAACCATTCAATCCAGATTGGGAGATCTTCCGTGAATTGTAGCTGAACCAAAATGCTGAAAACGAGTTTGTCTGCCATTGAGGCATTTAAGAGGCCGCGCAGGCCAAGGGGAAAATAGTCTGGTGCTGTGTTTCTAGCTCAAAACATCTGTATTTTATCTGGCATCCAGATGATGAAAACGTCTAGGGAGCCAAGAGGCATAGCAGACTTGATCTCCCAAATGATTACACGTCCCTTTCAACTGGACTACGCACTTTGCTAGGCAGAAACCAGGCCCTGATTGCTCCCCTTTGTCAAGGCACCACACCCACCCCTCCACATTTTCTACTATCAAAAATGTAATGTTTTTGAAGAGAGAAAGGAATTAGTCCGTTTGGGGATTTAGCAGCAATAAAAGATGGGGGAAGCAGATGAGAGTGATTCTCGTGGCTGGACAAAAGCAATAAAGGCAAGGCCATGGCTGCACTTTTCCACTTCTATGATCTAGGAAATAAGACGTGCAGACTATTGACAGTGAGAAAACATTGTTCCTTCTCTGAGCCAGGGAAGACTCGGCTTCCCCAGCACAGGTTAGGCACCTCTGAAATGGACAGTGAGGGGGAAAGAGCTCTGTAAAGCCCCAGGAGTATCTGAGTGAAGGCCATATTTCTCTCCACTTCTTTTCCTTGAAAAAACAAGGTTGAAAGTGTAACAGGAGAGCAGGTAGGGGGTCCCAGAGACCTAATCAGCCACACCTTTAAGATGATGGAAAGCAGATTGCAGTCATTCTGGACCAACTTAGAGGGAGCCAGACAAATTACAGGGTGTTTATGAGAGTGTAGGTGATACCAGTAAGGTAGTGGCATTGTTTTAAATGCAGGTGCAGATCCAGGTAGGGAAGGTAAGATGGGACAAAGTTCAGTCCTTCACCCACACTACTCCCTAGTGCAGTGATTTTCAACCTTTTCCATCTCGTGACATAAACTAATTACTAAAATTCTGTGGCACACTGCCCTGGCCAGCATGGCTCGGTTAACTTTGGAGTGTCGTTCCCTGCACCGAAAGGTTGCACATGCCCAGGTTGTGGGTTCATTCCCTGGTTAGGGCTTGTTCGGGAGGCAACTGATCGATATTTCTCTCTCTCTCTCCCTCCCTTCCTCTCCCCCTCCCTCCCTCCCTCACCCTCCCTCCCTCCCTCCCCCCCCTCTCTTCCTCTCTTAAATCAATTAAAAAGAAATTCTGCAGCACACCAAAAAAGTCTATCTTTTGCCAATCTGGCAAAAAATAGGTATAATTTTGGTTCACACTGGATGGCTATTGTTGTGTTGGCTGTTGTCATTTTTTATTTGACAATCTAAGGGAAAAGAGGTCAGTGCCCCTGACTACATAGTCAGGTATCGCATGTCTTAAAAATTCCTATGGTACACCGGTTGAAAATTGCTGCCCTAGTGGAAACAATAAGATCATGCTTGCATCCAAAGACTGTGCCACCCCACTGTCTATGTCGGCATGTATTGGGGGAAAACCCTTGAAATAAAAGTCCAACTAGAGCTCACTGAACTCCTCTGTCAATAAAGAGGGTACTCACAATGAGAGGACCATCATTCTTCCTCAACTACCAACAGAGTGGGAATACCTCCCACCCTAGTACAAGGATGGAGATCCCTACACATCAGCCAGGCCTGCCAAATCCTCCCGCTAAGACTAAGGCATCTCCAAAGAGAGCAGCCCAGCCTCTGTTCTGCCTGCCACCAAAGGGCACTGCACGGAAGTATACATCACCCCCAGACCCCCTGTCCCAGTCACCCATATACTGTAAAGATTAATTAGACCAGTACCGCAGCCAGTGTTAAGTAGGCTGCTAATGATTTCGGGGTGACTCAGGCATCACAGAGCCACTGCTGGTGGAAGTGTTCAGGTGTGAAGGCTGGTGGAAATGTTCAGGGCTTTGAAAAAAAAGATAATGGCCTCCGCTGGTTTCCTGAAACCATTGTTGGGTATGGAAACAGTTTACCCCATGACTGTTAAATCATTCAGATTTCCTTAAGTGGCTTTCCCCCTGTGACGCCGGAAAGTCCTACATAATTTCCCTACCCACCTAGTCCCACCACTGATTAAAACCATGTTTGTAGCGGGCTCTGATTACACATTTTGATAGTAGTCTGATCTGCAAAGCACAGATATGGTGAATTAACTTTTTATCTTTGACCACATCCTAACAATTTATCACTAGTAGCTTGTCTTTGGATCTTACTTCCTATGCTCTAAGAAAGACTGGAATCCCAGTCAGCCACAAACACTGAGAGCCACTCATGTGTGAAAAAAATTCCAATAATGGGAAATGTGTTTCTAAACATTAGAGAACTTAAAAGAAGGACTTTGTCAATGTATACAATTGCCTCACTTAGAAATCGTTGTTACTTAATTAACCAATCAGAACTCAGAGCGCAGAAAACACGTCTCTAGGTAAGTAATTCAACCTTTTGCCTGGTGGCATGAAAGAGCCGCGTATATCCAGTTGCACTGATTGTTACATATCCAGGAATTTTATAAGTGGGTTGTAACATCATTGGCAGTTTGAAATCAAGTTTTTTGTTTTGTTCTGTATTCCAAAGAGCCATTTTACCAGCACAGCACTGCTTTGGCGTCTACCAAACGATTTTACAATCCAAATTAAGTACGACAACATCTCTGGAGTGGATGAGAGTTAGGCATGCCTGATTTCAAATCCTGGCTCTGTCCTTTACTAGCTATGCGACTCTGAACAAGTTACACAGCCTCTCTGAGCCTGTTTCCTCACCTATAAAATGAGAACGTGAAAGTACCTCACACACGCTTGAGAATTAAATGAAAGAGCACATATAAAGCTCCAAGCACATAATATGACACAGTAAAAGCTCATCTATTCCCTAACCCTTTAACCTGATCCAGTTTTAACACATGAAACACTAGTTCACTTTCAAAACAGCCTTCCCTTCCCCATGAAAAAGAGAAACCGGGAGCCTGGAGGGTACTACAGGTCTGCGAAAAATAGTCCCAGAAAGAGGGCAGCAGATAATGCTCAGTTGGGATGCCAAATAGCCAGGCAGAGTCCGGACTCAACCAAGAACGTATATTCGCAAATATATTAATTGCAGCTTTATTTATAATAACAACAAAAAATTAAGTGAATTGTGGTTCATGCAAATAAATACACAAACCATTAAAGTGACGTGTATAAAGAATCTTAATGGCAAGATAAAATGCCTATAAGATTTATAACATTAAATGCTAAATGTATTTAAGGCAAAAAATATTTTTGAAATTTTTATTTTACTTAAAATAAAAAATTACGTGAATTACGATTCTTGCAAATAAATACACAAACCATTAAAAATAATGTTTATAAGGAATTTCAATGGCAAGAGAAAATGCCTATAGGATTTATAATAATTTAATGCAAAATGTAGGGTCAGTATTACATATGCAGAAAATGTGAACGATTACTCATATATACACTACACTCACACATTCGCTATAAAGATGAAAAACCTATAAATTCTATGCAGCAGACATTTCTGGGTGGTAAGATGATAGGTGAACTTTATCTTCTTTATCCTTTTTGCATTAAAAAAAATAAAACTTTATTCTTTTCAATAAAAAAGAACCTGTGCTCACTTCAAGTCCATCTTTGGTGAAGAGCCTGCTGCAGAAGCAACGAAGGTGGAAGTTTCAAATCAAAAGAGGTAACGGAAATAGGGAGGAGAAGGCAATCCTAACGAATCAGGAGTCTCTGTGACGCTGAAACCAACCCAAGAAGCTGGGCGGCCAGGAGCAAGTGGGAGGAAAAAGCCATGAAAGGAGGGACCACTACACAAAATATAAGTGGGTGCTCCAAGGGGAGAGGCTGGGGGGAGATCCAGCAGTGGAGCCTTCAAGAGCATTTAAAGACATTCCTCATGCGCTAAGTGGCTAAGTCTGTCAGAGGGGGGGCTATCAAGAAAAGCCTCACCTTTTACTTCCTTCGTTACTGCAGCATGGTTTGAAATAGCAACGACTGAGAAAAAACTAGATGGTTACAATAGGAGACTAGGAAAATGAAGTAGGACACATCCATGCAATGGAATGCTGTGGAGCTAGGAACAAGATTGAGGAGGTTCGTTAGGTGCTGATAAAGAATGGTCTCAAAAATATATTCAGTTACCAAAAAAAGGAAAAGGCAACACGATAAATAGTGTGAGTAGATATAGTTTGTATAAAAAGGGTGAAAATGGATTAGGAGGGAGGCTTCATGATGTATGCTTTTTGTACATTTTGAACCATGTATTGCTTATTTAGTAACATATCCAGAACCCCTGTTTTATGTGGTCGAGCTACAATTATTTTTGAAGGATGGACGCTACATTTTCTTGGTCAAGGTGATTTTTGTTTTCGAGGTCCCATAAAGCTAGAATCACTGGAGAACAAAAAAAAAAGAGAGAGAGAGAAAACAAAGAGAAACTATGGTCAAGGTTAAAATTTTCTTGTTGAGATTAAGTCACTAATCTTTGCCCAGGCTTAATTGCTGTTAAGTGTGTGTACAGAGTACCCTCGAGGACATTACCAAATTTTATACCAAGTGTATCACAGTAAAATAGCAAATTGCCAGGAAGTGAAATATGTCATTGTAAATACATGTGTATGTGTAGATATATGCACAATATTTTAAACAAATATTTTAAAAATTAGTAAAAACTCATATCTTTGTAACTATAACATTTTATCCAATGTTTCTCTCTGTCTTTCCCTCTCTCTTCCACTCTCCCTAAAAATCAATGGAAAAATATCCTCGGGTGAACATTAACAAAAAAATAAAAAATGTTTTTAATGATAAAATCAAAAGAAAATCAGCCCATGGCCTGGACATATATTAAAGACTTTCAAGGTTCTCAATGTCTGACAAATATTTTTTATGAGTAATTGCTCTCAGCCACTAATGAAGCCTTTCTTTTCCCCCGTTTCACTGAGATATAATTAACATATTATGCTGTTTCAATGGGTATAACATGACAATTGACATATGTATATACTGCAAAATGATCTCCACAGTAAGATTAGTTAGCACATCCATCACCTCCATAGTTACCTTTTTTTGTGATGAGAATTTTTAGGATCTACTCTCTTAGCAATTTTCAATTATCCAATACAGTATTATTAATTATAGTCACCATGCTGTACATCACATTCCAAGAATTGATTCATCTTATAACTGAAAGTTTGTACCCTTTGACCACCTTCATCCATTCCCTCACCACCACCCCAGTACCCCAGCCCCTGGCAACACCAATCTACTCTGTTTAAATGAGTTTGGTTTTTTAAGATTCTACATATGAGATCATAGAGTCTTTGTCTTTTACTGTATTTCACTTAGCATAATGTCCTATGGCAGGGTTTCCCTCTTTTTATGGATGAATATATCCATTGCATATACAGGGTGGGTCAAAACTTGTCTTACAGTTGTTCATATGGAAAATAATACAATAATTAATAATTAATAATACAAGAATAAACTGTTTCATGTACTCACAATTGTAAACCTACTTTTGTCGCACCCTATATATTCCTTATCTTCTTTATCCATTCATCCATTGATGAACATCTGGGCTGTTTCCATGTCTCGGCTATTGTAAATAATGCTGCAGTTATCTCTTTGAGATAATGATTTCATTTCCTTTGGGTAAATACCCAGAAGTGGGATTGCTGGATCATAGGGTAGTTCTATTTTTAATTTTTTGAGGAACCGCCATACTATTTCCCATAGTGGCTGCACCAATTTATATTCCCACCAACAGTCCATGGGATGTCCCCTTTCTCCACATGTCTCACCAGCACATGTCTCTTGTCCCTTTGATAAGAGCCATTCTAACAGGAGTGAGAGCTCTCTGTGATTTTGATTTGCATTTCTCTGTTGATTAGTCAAAAGTGATGTTAGCAACAAAATTGTTGCTCATCTCTCTGCTGCCCTCTTTTTTTGGGTTAAGTGATTTGTCAAATTAAAAGGGCCTTCAGGGAAAAGACTCAATCATGTTAAATCATGTGGATTACTTTCGTGAAAATCCTGTGACTAGCACTGCTCTGCACAGGGCTAATTGAGCTCTTCTCTCTCTCTCTCTCTCTCTCTCTCTCTCTCTCTGTCACACACACACACACACACACACACACACACACACACACACACCCCCCTCTCAAAGACTCAGTCAGTCTACTGGAAAACCAGGGCAAGTTTTTCTCTCTAAACTAGGAAAAAGACTGCCACTCAGGATGGCAGGATGGACAATCATGTATATCTCTATATCTACATCCATATCCACCTACCTACCTTTGAATCTAGCTTTCTCTGTAGCAAGGCTCACCAGCTAATTAACCATGAGCGCCATCATGGAAACCAAGCCATGCCTCTGGTGCCACGCCAGCTATAGAATAAAAGACCAAGAGAGGGAATGTGGCGGAATGATAACAAGGAAATCAGGAGAGTGGAGAAAGGAGGTGATGAGCTACCATTTACTGAGTTGCTGTGTGCACTCTACACACATTATCTCATTTAGTCTTCACTACAGTCCTATCAGGGAAGGATCACTCTCATTTCAAAGATGTGGAAAAGTAGGGCTCTGAGAGTTTAATTATTGTATCCATGGTTACCCTACCTGAGCAGCACATCTGGGATCTGAAGGCAGGTGTGACTAAAGAGCCAACTCCACCAGACTGAATCTCAGAAAGAGAAGGCACTATAAGAGAGAGGAAGGAAGAAAGGGAGAGAGGGAGGAAGAAAAGAAAGAAGAGAGGGGAATGGCAAGATGCCAACATAACAGTTGACTGAAGGTCAGAGTCATTCATATGACACATTCTGAACTAGAACTTTTTCTAATTTTCCTGTGTCAGTCATGCTGATTCCTTAACAATTACTGAAATTTAGTCATGATCTCAATGTGTATTGATTGAATGATGTCCTTGAGTTCACTATGTATGTCTGTTTTGTTGTTGTTTTTAAGATTTTTTTAAGTTGATTTTTAGATAGAGGGGAAGGGAGAGTGAGAGAGACATCGATGTGAGAGTGGAACATCTGTGAACTGCCTCCTAGAAGCCCCCTACTGGGGATCGAGCCAGAAACCCAGGCATGTGCCCTGATCAGGAATTGAACCAGAAACCTTTTGGTGCATGGGATGATGCCCAACCAACTGAGCCACACCAGCCAGGGCTTATGTGTGTCTTTGAAACTTTCTTAAAAAGCCTGCCCATCAAATGTTCTTGGAGGGAAAAAGAGAGGGGAAATAGTGCTAATGTTTCCTTGGTTGGCCTGCTTATCACCTGACCAACCAGAAAGCTTTTGTGTGGCTCCAGTTTGGTGATAAGATGATTTGGAACTAATTTAAGGTGAATAAATTTAGGCTGCATTCCACCATGGCTACTCTGAAGAACACAGACCCAAACATTGACCAACTATGAAATCTGGTTCCAAAGAACAAAAAAAAAATAAGTTTTTCATGAAAGACACAATGAATTCTTATTTATCACTTTGAAGTGAAGAGAACTGGCCACTTAAGAATCATGGGGAAATAACTCATTCCTGTGTGTATACACACAAGCACACAAACACTCACCCCCACACATTTTTAATAGCTGGTTTGCTCAGTGGTTAGAGTGTTGGCCTGCAGACTGAAGGGTCGTACCTGGGTTGCAGGCTCAATCCCCTGCCCCAATTGGGGTGCATGAGGGAGGCAACCAATCGACGTATCTCTCTCACATGGATGTTTCTCTCTCCGTGTCAATCCGCTCCCTCCACTCTCTCTAAAAAATCAATGGAAAAAATATCCTCAGGTGAGGATTAACAAAACCAAATAAATAAATAAATAAATAAATAAATAACATTTGTTAGTTCAAATGTCTCCTTAGCATTAAAGGCTATCCTGTCTCTGAAAGTCTGCAAAGAAAGTCTTGGCAATCAATTGTCAATGAAAGAGTACGAATAAGAAAAAAACAAAGTCCACATTCACTCATTTGGTAGGCCAAAGCCGGCGCCAACATTTAGCTAAGGCAAAATCTATTTGGGGTGGGAAAGGAGACAAGATTACCCATGAGATCTTTTCCAATACTATGAACCTGCTCAACAGAAACTGACTTCTTGTTCCTTTTCCTTCCATAGACGTTTTAAGAAACCAGCAGCCTTGTCATTCCTCTTGTAAAACCTGCAATGGATCTGAAACCCTGTGCACTTCGTGTCCGAAAGGTTAGTGTGGAGTGTGACAGGAGGTGGCAGTGATCAAGCCAACTCATGGCAACTCATGTATATTAGCATCTTTAGGTAAGGGGTTTGCAGGACTTGATCTAGTCCCATCACATGTTCCTATTACAGTGGCTACTCTGGAGCAACAAGGCACCCAAACATGGACCTACAATAAAAAATGGCTCTCAAAGGACCAAAACGAAAAAGAAATGTTTTTTTATCCAAAAGCATGATGAAGTTAGCAACTGCTTTGGCCACAGAATTTGTTAGGTCTTTGGGTACTTGACATTTCTAGGGGTTCCCCTGCTGTTTTGCATTAGCCAAAACAAGAGAACTTACAGTGGACAATGTAGGTGGGGATAAGTAGTCTGCCTATTGTTTCTTCATTTCTGGTGCTGAATTTAGGGAAGCAAAAACACAAGAGCAATACGTAACGGCTTAACAAATTAATTGCTTCATCATCTATAAAAACAAAACATCAGAAATAACAACTTCCCTGAATTAGGAAGATATTTTATTAACATGATGCACTAACATTAAAAATTAAGAATGTTATGCTCCCATTAAAGTGATTATGATGTTGGAATGTACAACTTTAACAGTGCGATGTGACGCAAAAGCAACAAAATTTAAAATGGCATGTGTGCCATGACTCTACTCCAACAAAATAGGAAAGTTTGCATACAAAAATTGAAGAAATTGTCTTGGAATTCTGAAGTTGAGGGTGATTTTTCAATTGTTTTCTTTAATAATGCTGCTATCTGATTTTTTCAATTAAAAATAAACAGATAAACCATCCGTTGGGTGGGAGAGTTGCTACTATGCTAGTGTCCTAATGGGATAGGCTTTGGGAAGCCAAATAGACTCCACCAAGCTGTGCGTGTGTAACTGTCTTACACCAGGAAGACAGGCAAAGATGTTAATAGATCGATCAACCAGGCAGAGGGAAGCCCCAAAGTGACCCGCATCAGTATCAGTAGGAAGTAAAAGAAACAGGGCCAAAGCCTCCTGCTGTCGATTTCCTGTCTGGAGATTTAACTCATCCTTTTGATAAGTCTGAGATACTTGGATCTTTGGGACAGTTTAAAAAGCTGCTACGAGCGCCAGTTCTCTGCAAGGACGTTCGCGCTGTCAGAGGGACACATACTGACCACCTGATCTGCCTTCTTCCTGGGTTTCCAGGCGCGTATCTGTTGGCTCAGGCCTGCGTCGCCACCTGTCCCGAAGGCACGTGGCCCTCAGTGAGGAGTGGCAGCTGTGAGAACTGTACAGAGGCCTGTGCCTCCTGCTCTGGAGCCGATCTCTGCGACAAGTGCCAGACGCAGCTGGAACACCCTCTCTTCCTCCACGAAGGCAGGTGCTACACCAGGTGCCCTGAGTAAGTCTCCTTTCCTTTCACTTCCTGCTTGTGTTCATTTTCCTGCAGTAATTTGGATATGATTCCTTCCTATCACCAAAGAACTCTTCCCTCCCGGGTTACAGCACCTACCAGTGTCCCTCCCTTTTGACTATCCAACATCACCATTGGCCACAGCAGCCAAAACAACACCAGATGCCCACTTTTCTCTTGTAATGATTATATGTATATATTTTTACTTTTGTAAAATTATGTTTTTTTCCCACCTTTTATTTATGATCAAGTAGCTGTCTTTCACCATCACAAAAGTAAGGCTGTGGAACACAAGAAACTCTTCTGTTTAAAATAGGTGAGATCTGCCCAGCCGGTATGGCTCAGTGGTTGAGCATCGACCTATGAACCAGGAGGTCACGGTTCAATTCCCAGTCAGGGCACATGCCTGAGATGCAGGTTCAATCCCCAGTAGGGGGCATGCAAAAGGCAGCCAATCAATGATTCTCTCTCATCACTGATGTTTCTATCTCTCTCTTTCTCTCCCTTTTTCCTTCCTCTCTGAAATCAATACAAATATTTTTAAAATAAAATTTTAAAAAAGTTAGGTGAGATCTGAATCAAAGATAATAAAGAAAATACCTGGTGAAGTATTTATTGATGGCTTTTCCAGCCCCCTGGTTTATAAATCCTTTTCTCCTCCTACGAATGCTCCCACCTCCAGGATGTAACTAAAAGGGAAGTGGGAATAGCAAATGGGAAGGTTTATCAGGAAACTTCCACTGACAAGCAACAGAAATGCCAAGTAGACTGACTGAAACAATACAGGGTTTATTATCTCACATACAAAGCGTTTAGCAATCCAGTGGCCAACACTTCATTAAAAACCCACTATCTTTCCATTTTGCTCTTGTATCTTCCTTAGCTTGTCCTCCCCTGAGCCACGTTGTCTGCCGCAACTGCACACATCACCACCGCCATTGCAGCAACCAGAGAGAGAAAAGAGCAGGATTCTCCTAGTTTATCTTTTTTCAAGAGGAAAGAAAACTTCCTCAGACGTCCCTTCACATCTCATTAGCCAGAATGCTTCACTTACAGCTTACATCACTGGCAGGGAGAATGGAAATAAAAGGATCACTTTAGGCTGAACAAGACTCACCCTTGAAAACCCAAATAAAATCGGAACACGGGCAGCCAGGAAGACTGGAGAGGGAGGCAAGAAGTCAGTTTGGGGAGGCAACCAACAGAATCTATTTTAGAGAATCAGAAATTTCATTTGCCTGCTGATTAAAAGAACTTGGTGATAAAAACAATACCTATTTCCTAATGACCAACTTGTATCCATTACTGAGACAGACCATATAGGGTCCAAATACAAGTCATGATACCCTCAAGAAGCTTCCAATCTAGTATAGTATAGAGCCAATTGCATTCGACTCAATACTGCAGATCCATATTTAGCACCTTTTGGGTGTGTAAGAATTGATACTGGAAGCTATGTTAAGAGACGTCTGAGCCTGAAAAGGGCCTACAACCAATAGGGGACGTTTACAACGATTACTGCCATACTTCTCAGAGCCTAAATACAAAAAGGGCTAAGAAATTCCAAGGAAAAAGAAACCATATAAAAACAGCTGCTTGATGAGTGTTGGTAAAGTCTAAGCACTGCACTAAGCACTTCAAATATGATCCATTAACCCTCACATGAATCTTCTCATCCAGATACTATTATTTTTCCTCATTTTACAGATGAGGAAAGGGGTAAACATGCCCAATATCACACAACTAATGCATGATATGGTAAGGGTCCCACCCCAAACCTCGCGAGCCCTAAGGTCCATGTTTCACCATTGCACAATGCCATGTTCTCAAATGACTGGGGTTCCTTTTTTTTTTAATAGCAACTTTATTGAGATACAATTCACATACCACACAATTACCTATATAAAGTGTACATACAATGCAATGGTGTTACGTATATTTATACAGTTGTGCGATCATCATTACAATTGATTTTAAAATATGTCCATCATCCCCCAAAAGAAAACTCTATACCCTTTTAGCAGTTATTCCCAATTTCCCCAGCCCTAAGCAATCACTAATTTACTTCCTGTCTCTACAGATTTGCCTGTTCTTGAACATTTCATATAAACAGAATGCTATAAAATGTGATCTGTTATGATTGGTCCTTTCCACAACATAGTACTTTCAAGTTGTTACTATTTCTGAGAAATCGCCCTTTGGGGTATAATCCATCCTAAAACAGCAATAAGATTTATGACAGGCACACAATTTGCAATGAAACGGCATCCAGGTATTCAGAATTATTTATAAGTCAGCATTAGTGGCCACTGTATAGTATATATTCATGAAAGAAGAAAGTCTGAGTAGTAACATACATCATTATAGTGATTGTTTAAAAGGCAACACAAAACCTAAGGTGTGCTCATATTCACCAAATATGAACAGATGTGAAGCTCTGGTTGAAAAAGGGGGTCTTCCTTTAGGCTCTGTCACTGTCTCAGGTGTCTAAAATACAGGCGAAGCTCCAAACCACACAGCTTTTGCATTACATATATTTATCTGAGCTGAAAGACTTCACCATAAAGTACTCTGAATGTAGCAATTTAATACAGGTGGCCATTTCTTCTAAAATGAAGCATCTGTCTTCTTAAATAAAAATAACAGTGAAATAGAGCATTCACAACTAAGTTTTGTGAATGCAGGGAGAAGACAGGACAAATTACTGGGCAGATCTGTGTGGAGAAAACTGCATTTGGCAAAGTGGCTCTTTGAAAAACACCTTTTCACATTGTCATCTGCCTGCCTCCCGACAAGTTCCTGAGATTAGTGTTTTTTTGAGTTAGCAGTAGTCTCCAATGAGTTGTTGTTTGTTTGTTTTTTCTTTTTTGCTTGAATCCATTCCTTTCTTTTCAGCATCTTACCCGACTTCCACTGATGCCCTTATGACAAAAATCTAAAAATGTTTTCTTTGTGCTGCATCTTTTCAAATTCTGTGCTGGAATTGCTCATCGTCAGTGTCCAGAGACTATTCCTGAGAAAACTTGATCAGGACTAGCATTAAAAACTCCCCGGAATCACCGGTCCGAAGTCCCCAATCTCTAAACACAGGTTGCTCTTTCTGGCTAAGCCAATCCCCACACTAAATCTGGAGGGTGTGACCATCCCCACCCTGACTAATTTTGTTAGCATCAACTATCAGGTGTGGTTGGAGGGGTCCACAATGAATAACAAGGACGTTCTTACCACTTGGGAAATTCCAAGAGTTTAGAAGCTGGCTAGGAACACAGGCCAGACCTCTCTTTGGGTGAGGCCAAGTTCTTCACTACACAGAAACAATGATTCCATCACATTCTCATTCACGTAGAAGATGTGATATGTTTAAGAATGCACTAAATTCCCTTAATTTCAAATTTCTCAAGTTCAATCAAACTCTTGGTAAACATATAATACATTTCTATCCACTGTCTTATCAAATTCATTTTTATTTTTTTTGTTAGTCCTCACCTGAGAATATTTCTTCCATTACTTTTCAGAAAGAGTGGAAGGGAAAAAGAGAGAGAGAGAGAGAGAGAGGGAGGGCGTGGGGAGACGTGAGAGACACATCGACTGGCTGCCTCCCATACAAGCCCCAACCAGTACAGGTCCTTGAAGGGGACTCGAACCCGAGACCTCTCGATCCACAGGCAGAGGATCCAACCATTGGGCAACATGGGCCAGGGCCAAATTTATTTTTAAGAGATTGACTGGGCTGGACAAAATAGCAATGTCCTTGTTCTCCCAGTGCTCTCCATCATGGTCCAAAATGTGTGAGGAAGCCTGATCTTTCAGATGAATGATATTTAGTTTCCCCTCTTGGACCTAAATTGCTTTCTTACATTTTTCTTTCTTGATACTACATTAGAAATGTGACTTTTCTTTGCTCCATCCTATTTCTTCCTGACAAATTCAATATATTTTTGTTTACTAAATATATACAAGAAATTAGTGATTTCTACGGTGTGATAGTTAAATCATTCAGAGGTACAATGAATATACAGACATCAGATTCTACCTGGAAGAAGTCAACCACACAACATGCCATATTTTTCCATGTATAAGATGCTATTTTTTTCTAAAATCGTTAGGCTGAAAATCGAGGAGCCTCTTATACACAGAAGTCAGCCAAGCAGGGAGCTGCGTGGGTGCACAGCTGCCCATACCTTGTCAAACAGGCTTCCTCCAATCATGATCCTTGTTGTTACTGACGTCAGCTGATGCCGTAATTGGAGGTTAAGGTGGAGAGTGCGTAGATGCAACAGGGACCTGAGCATTCTGAGCCCATAAAGATATAAAAAAATAAAAAGATAAATACTGGTAAGCGATTGTCTTTACTCTGCAAATTCAAACTGAATATAATCAGATATGCAAAAGAGCATGGAAATAGAGCTGCAGAGAGACAATTTGGACCTCCTCCCACTGAGTGTATGATCAGACAGTGGAGAAAACAGGAAGAACAACTCCTTAAAATGCCAAAAAAGAAGGCCTTAAGAGGAAAACCAGCAAAATGGGTGAACTTGGAGCAGAGGCTTAAGACTTGGATTATGGAGCAGTGCCAGAGTGGCTTATGTGTGTCAACCAAGCTTATTCAATGTCAGGCAAGAAAATGACATTGTGAATGAAATGAACATTGTTGATTTTAGAGTAAAGACAAAATGCTGCTTCAATTTCATGAGGAGAGAAGGGTTGGCCATGAGGACACAAACAAGTTAGCTCAGAAAATGCCACCAGTTTATGAGGATAAAATCCAACAGTTTCACTCCTATGTCATACAACTGCAGAAAAAAATGATTTTGAACCAAGTCAGATTGCAAACATGAATGAGATGACTCTCAATTTTGATGTGCCTTCCAACAGAACTGTTGATGTGAAAGGAATCAAAACAGTGGAAATCAACAAGTGGCCATGAAAAGACACACTATACTGCTGTGCTTTCATGCTGCGCAGATGGTACTAAACTGCCTTCTATGCTTATTTTTAAGAGGAAAACATCCTAAAGAGACCATACCACCTGGCATTATTGTGCAAGTTCAAGAGAAGGGGTGGATGAATGAAGACATTATGGCCATTTGGTTTGCAAAGGTTTGGTCCAGAAGACCTGGGGGGGCTCTTAAAGAAGCCAGTCCTACCTGTCTTTAATCAGTTCTGAGCACATTTAACAGAAAAAACAAAAAGGGTTGCATCAGATTTGCAAATACATCTAGCAGATATTCCTGGTGGACTTGCAGGTCAGCTACAGCCACTAGATGTTTCAATCAAGTCATTTAAAGCCTTGATGAGATGAAAATGGAGTAGATGGATGCAAAAAACAGATAACTTGACACCGACAGGAAGGGTGGAAAAAAACAACCATCACTGAGATCTGCAATTGGGTCCTAAACTCATGGTATAGCATCAAACAAGAGGTGATTGTGAAGTCCTTCAAGAAATGTGGAATCAGCAATGCCATGGACGGAATTGAAGATGATCTCACATATATAGACAGTGTCTCAGAAGACAGCAGTGATACAATAGAAGTTGAAGAAATTGATGTCTGGAACTAATAGTGATGAAGAAGAGAGCAGTGATGCAACAGAGCTGAATAAAGTGATATGCTGCATAATATAGTACTGGTATGTGAACATACCAGTAATCTATGATAATAAAAGCATAACATGCTAATTAGACAGGACAGCCGAACGACCTTCCAGACATCATTTCGGACGTCCTTCCTGACGAAGCTGTGGTGGTGGGGGCCGAGGCAGAGGCAGTTAGGGGCAATCAGGCAGGCAGGCAGGGGTGGTTAGGGGTGATCAGGCAGACAGGCAGAGGCAGTTAGGGGCGATCAGGCAGGCAGGCAGGTGAGCCGTTAGGAGCCAGAGGCAGTTAGGGGCGATCAGGCAGGCAGGCAGGTGAGCCGTTAGGAGCCAGCGGTCCCAGATTTCGAGAGGGATGGGCCTAAACCAGTGGTCGGCAAACTCATTAGTCAACAGAGCCAAATATCAGCAGTACTTCTTCAAAATAGACTCGCCCAGGCCGAAAACTGACTAATGTGCATGGGCCATGAAGTTTCAATCGCTCTGTATGCACGCCCACACGTGGTATTTTGTGGAAGAGCCACACTCAAGAGGCCAAAGAGCCACATGTGGCTCGCGAGCTGCAATTTGCCGAACACAGGCCTAAACCAACAGTCGGACATTCCCTAAGGGGTCCGGATTGCAAGAGGGTGCAGGCCAGGCTGAGGGACCCCCCGCTCCCCGCCCCCTGCATAAATTTCATGCACCAGGCCTCTAGTTACTAAATAAAAATGTATTTTGTTTTATGTTTAAAATATTGATTTCTTAATTTTGAGTTGGAAAAGTCGGGGGCATCTTGTACATGGTGGCATCTTATACACGGAAAAATATGATATACTCCAATAGCAGTGCTCCAAATGTTTGGTGCTGTATACAAATGTTATGTGAGTGTGTTCAAAAAAGCCATCAGTGGTTGGCTGGGAACATCCAAAAGCAAAAATGCTTCCAATATTAAGGGTAGTAAATCTTTTGAGCCTTTTAAAAGTCATTTTTTTGAATTTGCTAAATTGAATTTTTATTTTAAAAAATGTATTAACTGAACAGACAGCATTTTCTGCTCTAACATAAGGCTCTAACAAGAAAAAAGAAATTAAAGTCAGAGATTAAAATAGGGAAATCAGATGACTAAAGTTTATACAAATTAAACAAAGCTGTTTTCAAACAAACCAAATTCACAAGGGTGATATCCCTTTTATTTTATTTTTCCAGACTTGATTTTTTACCATACTTCCTCAGGAAATCTGATTAATTCATTTTGGCCGACATGAGCAGCAGTCCTTCGTTTTCAGCCCTAACTTCTTTGTCACCAGGTGTGAATCATTTTCCTGCTTGGAAGGCTTCCCCAGTAGCGCTCTCTTCTCCCCACAGGGGCTTCTATGCAGAAGAAGGCATATGCAAACGCTGTAGCTCCCCTTGCAGAAAATGTGAAGGAAATGCCACCAACTGTCAAGCTTGTGAAGGGGGCCTTGTCCTGGACCAGGGAGTGTGCCAGGAAACCTGCTCTGAGAGGCATGTGGCCGTGGAGGGGGTGTGCAAGCATTGCCCAGAGATGTGTCAGGAGTGCATCCATGAGAAAACCTGCAAAGGTACCTGGGAGCATCCCATGGGAGAGTGTGGCTCTGCCGGGCTACCCCAGCTGGGGGCCAACCAGCTGAGGGTGGGATGTCCAAGCAGAACTGGGGGAACCTTCACTAAAATTTATCAACCTCTGTGCATGTCACTGACAACAGTGAGGGTGAGGTAAAGCCTTTCCATTTTGGATTCTGCAAGTTAACACAGACAAGAGAACCTTTTGTATGATTTTGTCCATACCCATGTACAGTACTGTTCAGTTTTGTTAATTCTAAGAATAGCATTCTGGCAAGGAATTGTTTTCTCTGGAATTATCTTCCAAGAAATGCTGATTTCCTCTCCAGAACAAGACAGACTCATTTAATTGGTGCTATCCTATCCAAAGTGTCTTCCAGAATTTCCTTCCCCCCTGAAATAAGAGAACGAACACAAGCCCACAATGCATTCTTCATACTGACTATCCATGTATATTTCATTAGTCTGCCCTATCAGTGAGTGAAAAATTACCTTAACCAAGAGTTCCTATACTGCTTTGTAAAAATAAAGCCTGAGGTGCTGGATACAGCCTGGAAAATTTTAATGCTTTCTGGGCTTTTGGAACAGTACCTCCAGGGTCTCGGCCATCACATATCTGCCACAGCATTACAATTTTTTGCACCTCCAAGGGGCAGATCATTTCAGGATAGAAACCCAGCACCATCTAAACAGGTCTCCATATGTGGTCTCCAATCCAAAGTCAAGGCTTTGAGGACACGGATGATGTGCCCTGGCTGGGTGGAGATGGGGCAAGTGTATACTCAGGTCAAATGAGGCAAAGTGGTGGAGGATGGGCTAGCCACTATGGGAGGAATTCCTTTCTCCTGTCTCCCTGGGAATAACTGCTGTTTCCCTACCCCCAGAGTGCATGCCTGCCTTCTTCCTACACGAGAATATGTGCCATCAGTCCTGTCCCCAGCAGTTCTATAAGGATGAAGTCGCCCACCAATGCCTCCCCTGCCACAAAGACTGTCTGGAGTGCAGCGGCCCCTCAGCAGACAACTGCAAGCTCTGTGCTAAGTACTTCTCCGTTCTCTATGACGGGCAGTGCTTCCGCAACTGTCCAGCAAGAACTTACTATGAAAGAAAGACTCATGAATGCAAAGGTAAAGACTTCGGGGTACATGACCAAGTGATGAATCCCAGGAAGCCTGATGGGATAATGGGATTCGGCCAAGACCAAGTAGGATGTGGGGTTTGCACAGTTCCAGCCCCAGAACTGTTGTCCCACCCATTTCCCTCATATTTTGAATCTGTTCTAATTTATTTTTTTTAATATATTTTATTGATTTTTTACAGAGAGGAAGGGAGAGGGATAGAGAGTTAGAAACATCCATGAGAGAGAAACATTGATCAGCTGCCTCCTGCACACTCCCCACTGGGGATGTGCCCGCAACCAAGGTACATGCCCTTGACCGGAATCGAACCCGGGACCCTTGAGTCCGCAGGCCGATGCTCTATCCACTGAGCCAAACTGGTTAGGGCTTTAATTTATTTTTTTTTAATGAATCATTCGTTAGCTTTGATCATATAACTTTTGTCAGCAAGGAATAATGTTGACCCTCCACAACAGTGGCTGATCAAAAAGGATTCTCACACGAACATTTACAAGAGATAATGAGCCCTCAAAAGTCACCCAAAATGGGAGATTTTTCTTAAAACTTTAAGCCATTTAAAGTTTATAGCAGCATAAGGAGAGCTGTACCAGAGGATTTTCTCAGTGCCTCTCTCTTGTCTCCCTTCATCATTTGCCTCCCTAAAGCGACCAGCTCCTGCTTTGGGTCCCCTAATTCATGTCCCACTGGACACTTCAATCCCTACATGCTCAAGAAAGAGTTGACTATTACTTATGCCCTCTTATGTTTTAACTGGGTGTGAATTCTTTGCCCCTTACTAGTTTTCAGGGAACATAGTTTTTAATAAATTGCCCATTACTAGGGGAATTCTCAAGCAAGTGAGAGGCATTCTGGGGAAAGGAACTTTCCTCTTTTCCCCCCGTTTTATTAAGGTGTGATTGACATATAACATTGTGTAAGTTTAAGATGTACGACATGATGATTTGCTATATAGATGTGTTGAGAAATGATGACCACATAAGGTCAGTTAGCACATCTATCGCCTATGTACGTAGTTACCTTTTTATTCTTTTTTTTTTTTTTGGTATGAACATTTAAGATCTACTCCCTTTGAAACTTTCAAGTGTACAATATAGTATTGTTAACTAGAGTCACAGGATTCACTCCAACTAGGCAGACAGCGGTAATTTCACCCCCCGTGTTGCCTCCAAACAAACACAAGATAGACAGATATCCAGAGGCAGGCCCCGGAAACCCCGAGAGAGCCTGAGGGTGAACTCACATGGCAGAAGCAACCTTGAGCCATTCACATCCAGAACATACCCAGGGAATAGTTCTTTGTAAGACAAAGATATACTGTACCTACTCCTAAAGGCTTTCTGCTCTAGCCTTATGATCCGGATAAACCCTTTTGTGTGTCAGGTACTTTCTTTAATGTCAGGGTCCCACCCAACTACTTGTGGAAGAACATGGACTTGAAGATGGGCAGCTGTGCCTGTATAGCAGAAGGGGAGAGAGGGAGGGAGCCTGCGGAGTTGGGGGTCAGCTCCCACGAGAAGTATAGAGACTCATCCAAAGGCCAGCAGTGCCATCTTGCTTGTACTGGGGCAGGAACTGGGGATCCACTTCTGGCCTTTCTCTGGTGCTCAATAATAAAAGTAATCTGCCATATAGAGAACGTAACAGGCCTCAGAGTACTTACTGTACTTAATTTACCTGATTTAATTTTCTCACTGAGAAGGGCCCCTGGTCCTCATCCCCGTTTGCCCACTGGTATCAACTGGAGAGCTTTTAAAAAGTACAGAAACCTGGGCTCACTCAGACCAGCTCCACTGTTGGAGGGAAGCTGGCATTAGAAGTGACCACCTGCCTCTCCAGAGAGAGAAACAAGGACCTGACCTGAAACTTAAGATTTGAGTAGATACAGAGAAGCATCTGTAATCAAGCAATCTCCAAGCAGGATCTCCTCTGAGGAACATAAGGACTTGGGATCCATTCTGATCACCTCAAATTATCCCCTATGACAGTGATGGTGAACCTTTTGAGCTCGGCGTGTCAGCATTTTGAAAAACCCTAACTTAACTCTGGTGCCGTGTCACATATAGAAATTTTTTGATATTTGTAACCATAGTAAAACAAAGACTTATATTTTTGATATTTATTTTATATATTTAAATGCCATTTAACAAAGAAAAATCAACCAAAAAAATGAGTTCGCGTGTCACCTCTGACACGCGTGTCATAGGTTCACCATCACTGCCCTATGAGATAGCACAGACACCTTTGAAATCCCCATACCTTTTCTGAGGCACTGGGGCAGAAAGAGCAAGAGATCTTGTTAAGGTCCTGGGTTAAACTCCTGACCCTGCTCTTTTCCAGCCAGGTGACTGAGCACCTCCAGCCTCTATCTCCTGATACAAATAAAATGAGATGGCGATAATCATAATAATAATAATACTGTGTCTATTAAACAGTGAGTGCTTACTGGGGCCTACTATGTGCCCTGTGCTCTTCAGGCCTGAGGAACAGCAGGAAACAATACAGACAGAGTCCTGCCTTCTGGAGCTTACATTCTATTGGTGAAGGCAGAGTCTAAAGAAGACAGTCAAAAGGCAAAATAAGGCAGGGAAGGGAGACATGAAGTTGGGCAGAATGGAGCTGAAATTAGAGAAAAGGGGGCCTGGAAGGTACCACTGATAAATGGAGGGAGCAAACCACGCATATACCTGGGAGATGAGAATTCTAGGCAGAGGAAACAGCACTGCTAAAACCCCGAGGTGGGAGCATGTTGTTCTTAAAATATCTAAGAAATATTTAGCGAGTGCCTATTATATGCCAGGCCCTCCTAGGCATTGTGCATTCATAAATGAATATAAAAGAGACCTCTTTACTCAACAGGTAATGATTATATATACCAATGCTAGTGACAAGCTCAAGGTATTTTTGGAGGTCATTGGAGGACCACAGAATAGGAATTATGATGGTGACCATTCTGCTGCAGAATTGCCTCTTATTTCGTTGTAGTTTGGGTACTTATAGTGAGTCTTACTAATAATTTCTGAAGTGGCTGTTGCAGGAAGGGCCTAATAATTACAGAGAATATGAAACAGCAACAAGAATGCTCCAACAAGAATGTACCCAACTCATGACTCCACACTGTTGGCACCGAGCCCTAGAAATTTTTGGAAGAAACGAGGAAGACATGTGAATAATCTTCCCAGGGGGAACTGATTTCTTCCTGGGGCACCCTGGCCACTCTCACTCTCTGTCTGCTGCCCCCACCCGGCCCACAGATTGCCCCAGCTCCTGCCAGACCTGCTCCTCACCTGGGACCTGCACAACCTGCCTGGAAGGCCTGAGGCTGAACAGCCACGGGGACTGCGAGCCTCACAAGGAATGTGCCCCCTCCGAGTACTGGGATGAGAAGGCTCTGGGCTGCAAGCCCTGTCACACCAAGTGCTTCCGCTGCACGGGGCCCTCCGAGGACCAGTGTCACACCTGCCCGAGGGACAGCCTCCTCCTCAGTGAGTCACTTTCCTCTGAGGCAGGCTCTGTCTTTCCCTCCATCTAGGAAACTACCTTTCATGATGCCTGGTGCCCAGTAGATATTGGTGTCTTTTTAATTTTTTACTTTGTGTCTGAAAATGTTTCAGACCCACAGAAAAGATGGAAAAGTGAGAATAGTCCATGGCACACCACACATATGCCCTTTATCCACCTCTTCTTTTGTTAATCTTTTACCCCTTTTGCTTTATCAGTCTTGTTCTTGTTCCCCCCCCCCTCTCTCTCTATGCATATGTATACATAATTCACAACAAATCTTTTCTGAACCATTTGAGGATATGTTCCGTACATCATGGGCCCCTTTCCCACAAATACTTTAGTATGCATTTTCTTCCTAAGACTAGGAATGCTTTCTTACATGACCACAGTGCAGTTGTCAACACTAGTGAATTTAGCACTGATACCATACTTTAATATCCCATCCATATTTATAATTGTGTCAATTCCCCTTTAGAACAGGGTCCAGTTCACAGTCATGGCATTTAGATGCCATGTCTCTTTAGCCTCCTTTTTTTAAAAAAAATTTATCTTGACTGATTTCAGAGAGGAAGGGAGAGAAAGAGATAGAGACATCAATGATGAGAGAGAATCATTGATTGGCTGCCTCCTGCAGGCCTCCTACTGGGGATTGAGCTTGCAACTCCGGCATCTGCCCCTGACCGGAATCAAACCCCTGGACCATTCAGTCTGCAGGTCGACGCTCTATCCACTGAGCCAAACTGGCTAGGCCTAGCCTCCTTTAATTTGACACATTTCCACAGACTCTTTTTCTTTTATAATGTTGACATTTTAGAAGAACACAGTCCTAACCTCCATTGGGGTTTGTGTGACATTTCCCCAGGATTAGATGGAGATTATGCATTCTCAGCAGGAACACTACATAGCTCATGTGTCCTTCTGGAGACACATGACATTCACCTACCTGCCCATCTACAGTGATGTTATCCTGTTCAGGGTGCTGTCTAATTTCTCCACTTTGCAATTACTGTTTTCCCTTGTGATTAAAAAGCAGTCTGTGAAGAGACATTTTATGAGCATGTAGATATTCATCACCTCATCAAAATTTCCCCTTGATTTAGCATCTGCTGATTAATATATCTTCTTGAACAAAGTATGTCACAGTCTGGGGTTGGCCACCTCCAGCAGGTCACCTGTGAAGGTTATAGCTAATGGGAGGCAATGTCCTCAAGTTTTTAGGGATACCATGATTGGGCTTAACACAGGTATGGGAGAAAGAAAATGAAACAAAACTCCACTGAAGTGAAAAAAGGAGCAATGAAGGTGTGTGGGAAAGAGAAGAAAGAGGCAAGTATGCTGAAGACTGAGAAAATGTTAGAGTTCCGCAACCCAGCAGAGCAGACCTGAGAAACAAGACACTCAGAGTAGAAATAGGTAACAATTTCTCCTCTTCTTGTTGAGATGTCATCACAAGGGCACCATTTCCCTGGTAAGACACAGGGGTAGATTTCCTCCTATCACTCCTAATCACCTCCTAATAGAAGACTCTCGAAGACATCAGTCTTCTCCATCCATCCATTTTAGTGCCACTTACACAAATCTCAGTGACCTCTCTTCCATACAGTTACTGCTTCATGAGAACATTCCAGATCTTTATATCATCCAAACACCAGGACCTTCTTTTCTAATTATCCCCAACTTGGAGTGCTACCAGTGACCACCTCAGGTGCCTTCACATAGACAGGAAGATGTCTTATTATTACAAGGTAGGTCTTCTCTTAAACTAGGAATATGAATCAGATTAGAACTGAGACTTCAGCGCTAAGGTGTAACACAGTACACACTGTGTGATCCTCTCTACACCGTCCCCCAAGGGCTGGGCACAGAATGTGCTCAGGCCTGATCTTCTCATATCCTCCCACTCTGTCCCTCACCACTACCCTCTCGAAGGTCAGGCTAGGAATAAACCAGATAATTCCTCCAGAGGTTGTGGTAGACTGAACAATACTAAACCTCCTAAAAACAATATTAGCCCCCTACAAATGCCCATGTCCTGATCCCCAGACCCTGGGAATATGTACTTAACATGGTAAAAGGGATTTTTGCAGATGTAATTGAATTAATAGTTTTGATTTAGGAGGATTATCCTGGATTATCACAAGGGTCCTTATAAGAGGGAGGCAGGATGATCAACATTAGTAGTTCAAGGCTATGAGATGTCAGAGCAGAGGAACAGAGAGGGAGAGAAGATTCTATGTTGTGACTGTGAAGATGGAGGAGGAGGCCACAAGCCAAGGAGTACCGGCAAACTCCAGAAGCTGGAAAAGGCAAAGAAAACAGATTCTCCCCCAGAGTCTCTCTACAAGGTTAATGGCCCCCTATACCTGTTTTAGACATCTCACCTCCAGAACTGTAAGATAATACAATTGTACTGTTTTTAGCCACTAAGTTTATGGAAATATGTTACTACAGCAATAGGAAACTAATACAGAGATGTTTCATCTTTAAGGGATTAAGGCTTCCCCCTAACCGATACTGCAGCTGAACAATGAACCATTTCAAACATCTATCTTTAACAAAATAGCCACCAAACAAACATTGACTGGGGATCTGGCCCTGTGTGTTGTGCTGGAAAATCAGACATGAATGGCATGGCCCTGCCTTCGAGTAGCTCAGACAGTCTCCCAGTAGAGAGGTTGAGTCCACAGCAGCTCTAATATGATTCAGCTTTCCCACCAGTGCCTGTGCTTAATGCTATAGTTATGGAAACAAACTGGCTTATGGTCCAGTCTAAACTTGACCAGTGGCTAACTAAAAATGCATGAGAGCCTGACTTCCATTCAGGGAGGTTAAGGTAAAGCTGGGGAAGAAGTTGCCTCTAAGAACCGTGTGCTAAACTGCAAAGCCAGCAAATCTCAGCTTTTTGCTTTCTAATTAAACCACCCTCAATTTCCACCCCTAAATGTTAATAAGGATGAAGAAAAGACAAGAATCAGCAGCTCCACTAGGGTTAGCGGAGGAAGGACTGGGGTGATGTGGGCCTAAACAACTCAACTCCAATTCATCTCTCTATACAGAGCAGATTTAAGGTTTTAATTTAATTTTTAAATACATGGGCAAAGCAGAGTCTCACTGCCAACAGAACTTGGTGTCATGATGAAAATGCTTTATATCTGTGCTCATGCAACTGAGGAACTGAAGTTTTAATTTTATTTCATTTTAAATTCATTTAAATTTCAAGAGCAATAGTGTGTGGACAACATAGCAGAACAAAAGATAAAATCTGATATACAGGAGAGAACACATTCAAGGCTAGAAATAGAAAATTGAGATTGTGGGAAGACATCATCACACTTTCTGCTTTCTTCAATGGAGCCCTGACTCACCCCTGCCTTAAATGGGCTCCCTCTCCTGGGAGACCCCTTCCATCCTCTAGCTCATTTTTACAGACTAGTTTCTATCCTGCCCAACATGGCCAGTCCACTCTGACCTCTGTTTTCTCTCAACTCCTAATGACATTATGGCTGAATCTATTTCTTGGATATTCATCTTAGTTCCCAAGGATAGCCATCAGCCCACAGGATATTGTCTCATTCCTCGTGCATCCCCCCTCCACCATGGTACACAGTGGAGAGCATGCAGAGGAAGTTTGGGAGATATGTGCCATACTTAATACCAAGAGACTCTTTTCCTCCCTTGGCAGACATGACCTGTGTGCAGGACTGCCCTGAGGGCTACTACACTGATGAAGACAGCCACCGTTGTGACCCCTGCCACAGCTCTTGTAGGACATGTGAAGGGCGACACAGCACACAGTGCCTCTCCTGCCCACCAGGCTGGTTCCAGCTGGGAAAGGAGTGCCTGCCCCAGTGCAGGGAAGGGTAAGTTGCTCAACCCACTTTTCCCTCATTTAATCCCATAAGCAATCCAGATCTCACTATTAGCAAACCCATTTTGCAGATGGGGAAGCTAAGTCTCAGAACACTTATATATTGGTAAACAGATTGAAGTCTCACTGCCAGTAAAGGACAAAGATGAGAGAGTACAACCCAGGCCTAACAGTGTCCAAAGGATTTCTGCCAGTTCAGAGTAATGAAAAGGGAAACAGGAGAGGCAAGTGACCCAGCAAGAGAACACAGAGGGTCAGATTGTGAAATCAGACTCGCATGCCAAACTTCACTAACAATTCAAAGGCTGCAAAGCAATCACAAGAAAGAGGTGACGCATTCTTCCCTTAGAGAAATTTAAGACCATGAACGTAGGTTCTTTCTCTTCTGCATTTGGATTTGTTCTATCACATTTAATATGTGATGTCTAAGCAACGTATGTATAATGTTGCTTTCACAAAAGGAACAATTTTCAGTTAAATATCTCCATTTAATTCTCCACTAATTCTCTAACCTGCCATGCCCCCCTTAAACTCTCAAGTTACATGTTTAATTGCCATAAGCAACCTAAACACATGGATGTATCCTTTTAAAAGCATTTCACCGATAAGAACTCTATTATTTTTATTTTTTTTTAACAAAAGGCCTTCTGACAAGCATATTTGGAAGAGGATTTGACTAGGTCATCGTTTTTTTACCCTCAGGCATCCCCGCTGAAGAGAAAGATTGATTACAGGCCTGTTGCTAACTCTTCCTTCCCTAACCTAGAGCACAGAGAGTTTCCAGACTCAGATTGAAAAGCTGTAACCTTAACCTTTCCCCAAATGCTTTTGCCCAAATTGGCACAACTCTTCAGTTCTATAGCAATCACCGTTTGTATGACTCATTTTAGTGCTATACACTGCCTTGTGTTTTCATTTACCTCATTCATTTGCTCTTTCATTCAACACATGCTTAGTGAAGAATACCTTATATGTATAAGGTAAGACAAAGATTTTGACCTTCAAGAGCTTATTCTTCTTACCTATCTCTTCCCCCAAAAATGAAAAGCTCCTGGAAGAAAAACACCTCTTCTTTTTCACACGTTACTACAACCCTCAGCACAGAGGCACACACATTGCAGCCCTCAAAACACACCAGCCACACTGGGTCGATGCAGAATGGGCTCTGCCAGACGAGAGAGGGGCTGGACCTGCCTACCTTGGCCCTTCCCCTTCATCCTAATAAGTGCCTGAAAAAAATCTGTACCCCATATAAAGAGTCTCCATCTTCCTCAAATCAAGTCATAAATATTCTTATGCACAAAAAGGGGGTATAATTCGGTCATCTGAATAGATTGCAGACCATGGATTTAAGAAAACAATTGTTTCATCGTGTGTGAAGTTGTCCATTGGGAGACAGGCATGGGTTGCCATAAATCTCTTTAATGGAGAATAAATAGGGTATTCATGAGGTATAAGTGAAGATATTTAACTGAAATTGTTCCTCTTGTAAAATCAATGACCCACATGCATTGCATAAACTTCATATGTTAAATCTGTTTGCCATGGAAAGGCGGGTATGTAATTCTCTGCACCGTGTGTGTGTAATTCTCAACACACACAATTATTTTAGTGTTTGACCTCAGAGCAGGATCTTAAAGGTCCAAGTTACCATTTGTACTTATGCACAAGATCCTCCTCAAAGCTATAGGCTCAAGAGATTCCACAAACACCTTGTGCAAAAGAGTCATAAAAGTAAGCATTGGCACTCTACTCTAAATGTGATCCACTAAACTCTCCACTGTCTTTCTTTTAGCATTAACCTTTAATTATTTTTCCCAGAGTTCCTATTGATTCTTTTCATCTTCAGAACTTTAGTGAAGAATGTCTGTAGGCTGCTTTAGAGTTTACACAGCATCTCCACTCACTCTCTATCTTTACATTAGGATTTGATTCAGCAACTATTGTATGAGGTTGATATTATTCTCTCCATTTCACAGATGAGGAAAGCAAGTCTCAGAAAGGTTAAATGACTTACTCAAAGTCACACAGCTACTAGTCGATGGTGGAGTAAAAACTAAAAATCAGATCTTCTGGCTTCATTCCTGTGTATTCCTTCCATTCTGTATGGATTTTCACTTTTCCCTATTGCTTTCTCTTTTGAATCTTATGTGATCTTTATCAACAATTCAGTTCATGGTTGATGTTTTCTTTTGTTAACCTCTCATCCTCTTGTCTCTCAAATACCTCACACTTTCACTGAATGACTCACTGTAATTGAGTGAGTCAGTAACTATTCTTCACCTAACTGTACAAGGTGAAACAATATTTGATTTGCCACAAGCTGGGCCACTGAGATACAAGTATACTCGCTAAGGTCAGTGATGGATGGCTAGGTAGAGACAGACTCAGCAGTATCTAGCCATGGCGTTAGTTTTCAACAAGTCAGTAGCACTGAATTAAACTGAGAAAACAAAAAACAAAAAAACTACACCCTAACCGGTTTGGCTCAGTGGATAGAGCGTAGGCCTGCGGACTTAAGGGTCCCAGGTTCGATTCCGGTCAAGGGCATATACCTTGGTTGCGGGCACATACCCAGTAGGGAGTGTGCAGGAGGCAGCTGATCGATGTTCCTCTCTCATCGATGTTTCTAACGCTCTATCCCTCTCCCGTCCTCTCTGTAAAAAATCAATAAAATATATTTAAAAAAACAAACAAAAAAAAAAAACTAATGGACCCAATGGCGTTGCGTCAGAGAAACCAAGGTTTGAACCTTTGGGGTTCTACAATAGCTTCAGGTGCATATGCCCAGAGATGCCAAAATGACTCAATGACCTCAAGAAATTCATCTTTGACAGTGATTCCTTTATCTCTTATACCTTATGTGAATTTTTTAAAATTTACCTTCAAAGAATGCACTTTTTATAGTGTTACTTAACAGATAAGTTAAAATAACATTGTCCTACTTAACTAGCTATATGACCTTAAGCTAACTGTCTAAATACTGAGCCTCAGTTTTTACATATGTAAAATAGAAATGATTAACTATGAAATTCATAATTATCACTAATATATATTAATTACTTATAATGTGTCAGGCACTGTTTTAAAAAGTTTCTCAGTAATAACTTGTTTAATTTTAGGTACTAACATTAGCCCCATATTACAGACCTGAGATACAGAGATGTTGTGTGACTTGCCCAAGCGCAACCAGCTCCAGGGTGGTTTGGCTGGGCTTTGACCCCACGTAAAATTGTTCCAAAGGGCAAGCTCCTAACTGCCACACTCTAGTGTTTCATTTTTAGGTTCAATAAGGTGAAATATTAAGTTTATGAAGTCCCTAGTGTACTATCAGGTATATAATAAAAAAGTAATGAACAGTGATTATTGTTCCATTTGGTGTCCAAAAATCTTTTAAATAGAGGTTACATGTATTATTATGAAACCATCAACATCACTTATGCCACTTCCTATTTCAAGATGTTTTTTATATTGAGAAATTAGAAGAACCATTCAGAGGTACATTTAAAATGTCTTCCATTCTCTGATCCCATTCAACACAACTTAAAGCTCAAATTTTCAAGTACACAGGGATATATAGAAGGCAAAGGTAGTAAATAATTACTGTGGTACTACTATCTTCTTCTATCTATATACTAGTATATAAAAGGGTAATATGCAAAGTGCCCTCTCAGGAGTTCAACCAGGAGAACGGGAGTTCAATCACTCGCTCTGACATACGCTGACAACCAGGGGGCAGCGCAGAACATGGCAGGCGACCCCAGTGGTGGCCACAGGGCGCTGAGGGAGTGAGGGAAGGAGGAGGCGGGGAGGCGGTGAACCTGATCAGACCTGATCACTGGCCAGGCCTAGGGACCGTACCTGTGCACAAATTTCATGCACTGGGCCTCTAGTATGTAATAAGAACTAAGTCCTTTTATATGTGTTATCTAACAATTCTCACAAATAGCAGGGGAGAGGCTGTAATGCCTAATTTACAGGTAAGAAAACTGAGAATCATTAGATTTATTATCATAGTCAGTAATAATTCTAATGAGAAAAGGTAATTCACCCAGTTTATAAATTAAGCTTGTGTGGCTAACCATGATTTTCCAAAGCTTAGAATATGGTCTTTGCAGGAACATTTGGGAACTTGTTCCCCAGCATATGTCGTCAGTTTGGCTCAAATAAACTCATAGAAATTCTCAAAAGAAAAAAGAAAAAAAGAATTTAGTCTTTGCTTCCCTCCTTGGTTGTAGATATTATGCAGCAAACTCCACTGGACGGTGTGAGAGGTGCAACAAGAGCTGCAAGGCCTGCAGGGGCCCAAGGCCCACCGACTGCCTGTCTTGCGATACATTTTTCTTTCTGCTCCGCTCCAAGGGCGAGTGTCGACGCACCTGCCCAGATCATTACTATGCAGACCAAAAGACACAGACCTGTGAGAGATGCCATCCGACTTGCCATGAATGCAAAGGTGAGCGTGTATCTATCATTTTGCACGTGTGAATGGAAAAATACAAAGTTTCTCTTCCTGCTTAGCCCCTCTTGCTTCCCCCCCACCTTTGGTTGGTCCTTTTGCTTGACAACCTCATAACCAGTCCTCCAGCATCAGCACCCTCTGTATTCTCTCAGCTTCTGCATCTGACCTCTAACCTGGGCTACTCCTGTACCACACCGCTGCCTCTTCAGATTGTATTGTCTCCTCCAGGAAGTGTTCTACACCTACTCTGTCTTCCTTCTCTACCTGTTGATCTTGGAATCTTTTCTCCCCAGTAAAAGTTATTTTCATTACTTCAACAACTACTTAAGAAATCTGCCTTGCCGAAACCGGTTTGGCTCAGTGGATAGAGCGTCGGCCTGCGGACTGAGGGGTCCCAGGTTCGATTCCGGTCAAGGGCATGTACCTGGGTTGCGGGCACATCCCTCGTAGGAGATGTGCAGGAGGCAGCTGATCGATGTTTCTCTCTCATCGATGTTTCTAACTCTCTATCTCTCTCCCTTCCTCTCTGTAAAAAATCAATAAAATATATTAAAAAAAAAAAAAAAAAAGAAAGAAATCTGCCTCAAACTCTCCCAAGCTCCATTCCGAGTTTCCGGATACCTACTTATCTGTCCCAGAGATCCTTAAAATCAACATGTCCCAGAGCAAACACAACCTGGGTTTCCTCTGATATTTACTCTTTCTGTTAATGGACCCACTGTGCTCTCCCCCCGCCCCAGGTCATCCTGTACAATAGTACCGAGTGACCTTTCTAAAATCCCTATCTGCTCACTTTCCTCCATAGCTTGACAGAGAAATGTGATGATGAATCCATGATAATTCTCTGGATAAAAAAAGGGCCACGTCGTAAAGCTAACTAGCTGAGGGGAGTCCTGCATGGAGGGCCTTAAAAAAACTCAGAGACTTGCCCTAACCGGCTTGGCTTAGTGGATAGAGAGTTGGCCTGCGGACTGAAGGGTCCCAGGTTCGATTCCGGTCAAGGGCATGTACCTTGGTTGCAAGCACATCCCCAATAGGGGGTGTGCAGGAGGCAACTGATCGATGTTTCTCTCTCATCGATGTTTCTAACTCTCTATCCCTCTCCCTTCCTCTCTGTAAAAAATCAATAAAATATATTTTTAAAAAAACACACAAAAAACTCAGAGACCTAAAGTAACCACATACAATGATTTGAACATAAGAATTTCTAACTAAAAGAGAGTCATAAAGGGTAGTCATGTCCTAGGCCAGTATCTTCCTTTACAAAGGTCAGTCTTTACCTTAAGTGAGCCTGTCTATTGTCTTTTTGCATCTAAGATAGCATAACTTTGAAATGTCAGAGTACTCCTTTTCCAGACCCTTCAAGGCACAACTGCCTGCACCAGAGCACAAGACCACAGATCCCTCACTATTATCTTGCTCCTGAATATCACTTCTATGTGCTATAAATGTTAAGTATTAATTATCCTGTACCCACCAATGTAAAGAAGTATGTGTTTCTCTATTTTGCCTTTTTATCAATCCCAGAGATTTCCCCACTTTGCTTTCTCCCATCCCTTTAACTATCACCAACGGATTTCACATAACCCTCCTAATGTCTCCTCCTTTCATCCTAAAGTACAAAATAAGCAGCAAAACCGCTATTCTCCAGAGCATTTTTCCAACCTATTGAGGTTTTACGTCCCAACAATTATCATCAGTTTGGCTCAAGTAAACTCATAAAAATTCTCTACAGATTTGGACACTTCTTAGGTCCCTACCTCCTACAATATTTCAATTGACAGCTGGTAGGATACATTCCTGTCGTCTTTTTTTTTATATTATGTTTGCTATTCTTAGCCCTTCTTCTATATAAATTTTATAATTAGCATTTCCTCTAAAAAGCCTTCCCTAACCACCTCCACTCTGTGTTCCTTTAGTACTCTGCGTTCATTCATCTCTTTATTTATTCAACAAATATTTGTCCAGCACTATGGCCCAGACAATGTCATCAGCACCCTCTATATCAGTGGTTCTCAACCTTGGCTGCACATTAGAATCACCTGGGAATCTTTTTAAAATCCTGATTTCTGGGCCTCATCCTCCAGAAATTGTTTCTTTGTTACTAATGTTGTGGCCCCACCCCATAACAAAGAAACAGAATTTCCGGAGGATGAGGCCCAGAAATCAGGATTTTTAAAAAGATTCCCAGGTGATTCTAATGTGCAGCCAAGGCTGAGAACCACTGCTCTATATTCTTCAACAACTACGTAAGAAGACAACTGTGAACAAGACAGACAAGGTCCCTGATAGATCCTCCCTTCCCTCAACTGGTGGGTGGGGTATGACGTAACCTGCAGCCCAGAAATACCTGAGTGACTAACCAGGTACCTTATATGGACTATACATTGGACCACCAATCCACACCTACCAAATACCCTAAGCCCTTGTCCTATATGGACAATACAGTAAGCCACCAATCAGTGTGCCCCGAGTACACTAAGCCCCCCACCTCTTCCCATTCCGCCCCTCAAAAGGCGTGCCCACCCCTGCACGTGTTGCTGTTCTCCCCTTGCCAGACAGCTGGGCAGGTGCTTCTCCTCTAATAAAGCCTGTAGTCCTGGTTTTAGGCCTCCGTCTGATCTTTCAGTCCCTGAAGCACAGAGGACATATTTTGTAACAGTTTACTTATTCTTTGTCCCTCACTGTAAACTGAGGTCCGAAAAGGCACAAATTAATCTTACCTTTGTAGCTCTAGCACTGAGCACTGTCACGTGGGCAGGCGGAGGCGGTGGATTGCATCAGCTCCAGGAAGGGCAGCCATACCTGCTGGGGTCCTGTGGGGACATCAGTGAGCTCCAGGCAGTGCAGCAGCCTGGGACCCCGGCAGAGCCCCACTGTGGCAGCAGCTACCATAGTCCTTGACCCGTCTCGGACAGTGGAGGTTCGCCCTATGTACGGCCTCCACCTCACGCCCATCACAAAGATGACCATCAGCATGGCCCTTCCGCAGCTGGACGGCCATCTCCAGCGGGGAGGCTGGGAGGTGATGGAAAGGCTGAGCGCAGGGGCCACCACCACCACCAGGCGCCCGCCCTCCGGATTTCCAAGGGCAACGTGGCCTGCATGCGCTTCAAGAGCGGGGTGGAGAGCAAGAGTCTGGTCCAGTCACTCCTGGCCTGCTCCCACGGCAAGGCTGTCCTCAAGGTGCTCGCCACCGAGTTCAAAATCGATGTCCCCACCAGCCACGCCTGGGGCTCCTTCTTCCACGATGCAGCCGGGAGAAGGGCCTACGCGACTGCCCAGGAGGGACTGCCCTGAATATGGTTCGCCCTGAAGGAGTCGGGCTCAGAGAAGCCCAGCGAGGTGGTCAGGGTGTTGGCGGAGTGTGGGGAGATGCGCAATGTGGACACCCCGATGCCGGACCCCCAACTGCGAGATGACAGACCGGATGCTTCCAGGTGCACGTCCTGTACGGCGCCCGGTACTGCGAGTGTGTCAGCTTCACAACTAAGAGCGCCTGCGGAGGGAGCTCACGTGGGAGGCCAGGGCGTGGCGCGGAGCTCACGTGGAAAGCTTAGGGCTTGACGCAGGGAGCTCACGTGGAAAGCTTAGGGCTTGGCACAAGGAGCTCACGTGGAAGGCCAGGGCGTGGTGCACCGATCTCAAGTGGAAGGCCAGGGCGTGGCGCAGGGAGCTCACGTGGGAGGCCAGGGCGTGGCGCAGGGAGCTCACGTGGAAGGCCAGGGCGTGGCGCAGGGAGCTCACGTGGGAGGCCAGGGCGTGGCGCAGGGAGCTCACGTGGGAGGCCAGGGCGTGGCGCAGGGAGCTCACGTGGGAGGCCAGGGCGTGGCGCAGGGAGCTCACGTGGGAGGCCAGGGCGTGGCGCAGGGAGCTCACGTGGGAGGCCAGGGCGTGGCGCAGGGAGCTCACGTGGGAGGCCAGGGCGTGGCGCAGGGAGCTCACGTGGGAGGCCAGGGCGTGGCGCAGGGAGCTCACGTGGGAGGCCAGGGCGTGGCGCAGGGAGCTCACGTGGGAGGCCAGGGCGTGGCGCAGGGAGCTCACGTGGGAGGCCAGGGCGTGGCGCAGGGAGCTCACGTGGAAGGCCAGGGCGTGGCGCAAGGAGCTCACGTGGGAGGCTAGGGCGTGGTGTGGCCACGATGGCCTTGTTTCTTTCCTCCAACCAAACCCCTGGGTGGTGCGTCAATCCGACCAAACCGCTGGGTGGTGCGTCAATTAAAACCACAACCCAGACGGCAGAAATTTCAGCAGCTCCGAGACAAAGAGGCAGAGGGCAGGGGAAAGGAAACAGCTAGAATTGGAGAAAGAAAAAGAGGAGCTTTGCAAGAGGGAACAAAAACAGAGGGGCCGTGAACTCCATCCGGTCAGAAAAGGCTCAAGAAGCTACAGTCGGCCCTGCCCAGTTTGGCTCAGTGGCTAGAGCATCAGCCTGTGGACTGAAGAGTTGCAGGTTCGATTCCGGTCAAGGGCATGTACCTTGGTTACGGGCACATCCCCAGTAGGGGGTGTGCAGGAGGCAGCTGATGGATGTTTCTCTCTCATGGATGTTTCTAACTATCCCTCTCCCTTCCTCTCTGTAAAAAATCAATAAAATATATATTTTTTAAAAAAAAGAAGCTACAGTTGGAGGAGCAGGAAAAACTACAAGAAATGAAGAAACTACAACAGTGGGAGGAACCTGCAGTCCCTCCCTGACTGCGGGGCTGCTTAGCGGACTGAGGTGCCTGAGGGATATAGTTGGTCTTGGTCTTCAGCTCGGAACCGCTTCCCTCTGCTCTGGGCCAGGATCCCTGCAGTTCTCTGCAACCCGGGGCCAGAGTCACAGCCCCCACTTTGCTCTGGTGGTTGCAGCCTAGACCGAAAGAAATGTGTTAAAACCGAGAAGGGGAAAAATGGAGAGAGTGACTCTCAGGAATATACACATTAAATTACTCTTAGCTAGAAAGTGCTTAGACTAGTGGACAATCTACACACACTAACCTGGGAATGGTCATGTGCTATTCAGACCAGTCCCAGAATGTCTTTTGTGTCTCTCACACCTAATAGAATAGAAATATAACACAAGCCATACATATAACTTTACATCTAGGTGTAACAGTAAAAAAAAAACTGGTAAAATTAATTTCATATATTTCCTTTAATATACCCAAAATAGTATTTTAATATACAATCAACATAAAATTGTTTGAGATATTTTACATTCCCTTTTTTTGTTCTAAGTCTTTGACATCTGCTGGGGTTCAGCCGATCGGGACTGAGTAAGATGAGCCGGACATGCCCGGGAGCCCTCCCGTGGCCCTCTCCGGCCCCAATCATGTGTTGCTGGGGTGCTTTGGCCTGGCCTGTGCCCTGTCACGATCCAGGACACCTTAGGGGATATCAGAGAGCTGGTTTCGGCCCGATCCCACAGGCCAGGCTGAGGGACCCCACTGGTGCATGAATTCGTGCACTTGGCCTTTAGCCTATATAATAAAAACCTAAGCAACCATTATGGTGGAATGACCAGAATGATCAGTCACTATGATGTGCACTGACCACCAGGGGGCAGATGCTCAATGCAGGACCTGCCCCCTGGTGGTCAGTGTGCTTCCACAGGGGGAGCGCGCTCAGCCAGAAGCCAGGCTCACAGCTGGGGAGCACAGCTGCTGCAGCAGGAGCCTCTCCTGACTGTGGCAGCAGGCGCAGTGGGCCAGGATATGCGAAAGCAGTGCCCAGCCCCGATCCGGGCTCCTCCCTGGCCGCCTGCCACTTGGCACACTGCTACATCCCCTGAGGGGGGTCCCAGACTGCGAGAGAGCACAGGCCGGGGTGAGGGACCTCCCCTGCCCCAGTGCACGGGTTTTGTGCACCAGGCCTCTAGTATGATATTATAATGATGATACATTTGTCCAAGTTCATAGAATGTACAATGCCAAAAGTGAACCCTATCGGAAACTATAGGATTTGGGTGTACAAAATTTGAGGACAGGTTTTCTCTTGAGCTGTATACTGATTGAAAAAAGTATGAATTCCTTTCTTCTTAAAACAGTAGTCATCAGCCCAGCCTGCATGGCTCAGTGGTTGAGCATTGCCCTATGAACCAGGAGGTCAGGGTTCAATTTCTAGTAAGGGCACATGCCCAGGTTACGGCTCAGTCCCCAGTGTTGGGCATGCAGGAGGCAGCCCATCAATGACTCTCTCTCATCACTGATGCTTCTATCTCTCTCTTCCTCTCCATTCCTCTCTGAAATCAATAAAAATATATTTTTAAAAAGTCATCATACTAAGAACTGAGGATGCATGAAAAATAAAAGGAAAATTTAGCAACTTATATAAGTAATTTGCCAACTAGATTTTATTTTATTCACATTTGACTGCCTACTAATATTAGGGTATTTTAAGAAGTTTAAAAGCACTAGGTAAAGTGGGGGAGGGGGGAGGAGCACACCAGGCCTAATAAGTATATATATTTGTATGCAGTTGGTTCCTCCACAATTAGTTTATTCCTTGCCTTCACACACTTAACTTTTTATTTATCTTCCTCACAAAATTGTTTGAAATAAAAATCCAGGCTGGGTAGCCCAACCCCCCTAACTCTCCCAAGCTGCCTCTCTCTGTGTAAATAATGCCATAAACAGCCTCCAGGGTTGCTCTGCCTTGGCGAATTCATCCCATGGGGGTCAGTCCAAGGTAGAGCAGATGGTGAGCTGTTCTGAATTTTAAGGAAATACCAAAGCTGTCTTTATAGGTCCCAAGGCTCCTGCAGATCCTTAGAAGCAATGATAAATGTCGGGTGTTAAACTTGAAAACAGAGAAAACATTCTGGAAATTAACAAACTGCCTTTTGCAAAAGACTCTGGGTGCCCTAAGTGTGGAGATTTTGCAATAAATTCAATGTAGGAGATTTAAAGGGAGTTACTGATTTGTTACCCAAGGTGACAGGTAGTGCCTTTGGGGACTGCCCAGGACCTAGGCCTCAGCCAAATTGCTTCTGGTCTTCTGAAAAAAATTTAACCAACCTTAAGGTACACATTTTGTAACCCTTTTTTCCTCTTTTAATTTTTAATTTTTCCTACCCTAAATTTCTCTTCATAAAGAAAAACAAACCCCACACTTCTTTATTTTAAAATTGGAGTAAGACATGTAAACTATATTTTAGAAAAATGTAGGGTAGGAAGAAAGGAAGTAGGGGAAGATTGATTCTTTCATCGGAGACTGTAGTTATGTCCCAGACATGTAGGAAATTCTGTATAAATCTAGAAATAAAATAAAAATAGAATGGCTTTGAATTTATATCATGACAGACAGCCCTAATTGAAGCAGTTGAGCAATAAAGGTTTATTCTCTAAGATGTTGTTCATAGCTCAGAATTCATTTTTCCATAGAAACTTTATAAATGATTGAGTTCACAGATCAGACACGAAGTGCCAACTCCATAGTGAATCTGAAGGACAGGACTCACAGTTCTAGTTCAAGTTTAACTAACCACTCTTTTCAATATTCTTCTGATTGGAAGACCTATACAAATTCCAACTCACAATACCAGGCACTATCCATGTCCTGTCTGTCTCTAGGCTTCTGTTTTGATATTCTCAGCAAAACTGCCAGAGTCTTCTTAGAGCTCGGGTCTCCTGTCTCCAAACTCTTAGTTATCCCTTGATATTTGAATAGAAAGAAGTGCTTGAGCCAGTCATTCTTGGGGTCTCTGAATTAGGAGAGAGGGGTATTACCTCCACAGGAAACAGGATCTATAGGTCCGGACCTCCTCTACTTGGTGGTTCATGTGTTAAGGTAGATAGTATGATAGAAGAAGCACTGGAGTGTGAGTTAAAAAACCTGAATTTGAATTGTGACTCAGCCATTATTACCTGTGTAACCTTAAATGAGTGACTTCACATATCTGAGCCTTAGTTTTTATTTATTTAAAAAAATAAATAGGATGTCAAATTTCTGAGAAGAAAGCTTATAGTTTTCAAAGGAAACTATCACCACCATCCTCAAAATTAAGAACGATTAGACAAAATATTCTGTTAAATTCTTTTAGCCCCAGCATTTTAACTTTCAAGTCTGGTGATGTTTCTCGATTAGGAACTGCCTAATCATGAATTACTGAGTTTGGGGAATCCCCAAAATCAGCTGGTATAATCCTTGTCCTCTATACTAGTTAAAAATAAGCAGAATAACAAATAAAGGTTTTATAAACATTCTATATGATTTCTCATTCTCAGAAAATCCTCTTGCTTTAATAAAAGATCTGTCATCTCTAAATCTTCAATTTCCAAACTGAAAGTTTACAACGATTTAACTAATTGGATAACTAATGGTCTTCACTTGGTGTTTTGCAGACTTTTTTTTTTTTTCATATCCTCAATCATTTCACCCTTCCACTTCGATTTCCTTAACATATTCCATGCTCCTGCGTGTCTGGAACCAAGTCAGAGGTTAAAATCTAAGGTCAGTCTCATAACTTAGAATCATTTTTTTTTTCTTTCAGGAAAAGGAGCATTGCAGTGCTTATCCTGTGTGTGGAGTTACCACCTGGCGGGAGGAATCTGCACCTCGGACTGTCTTGTCGGGGAATACAGAGTGGGAGAGGTACTGAGAGCTGGGCATAGTGTGCCTTCTGCCATTCCACAAAATGAACTGGTTTCTGCCTGTCATTCTAGGCAAAGTAAAACAGGCCTAAAATTCCTATACTGTGCAGGTTTAATCTTTTTAAATCTTCTACATTGAATCATGGATTAATGGTGCTAGCCACCCATAGCTTTCATTTGAGAATATCTGAGATATATAATGGGGAAGTTAAGTCATGAGGGCTTCAGAATTAACTACATTCATTGCTCATGACCTTAGTAGTTTCAGGGTAACATAGGAACATTATGTCAGAAATTAGAAATATCTTTTTTACCTCATTGCTGTCTAACGTGGAACATCTGAATAAAGTCAGAACTCCATAGCTGATATCTTTTCATTTCTTCTACCCCCTTCACTGTGTATTAAGATGTATTTTCACTTGCTTGCCTAGAAATCATGGGTTTTCTGAGTCTGCCAACTTCTTGATTATGTTTCTAAACTTTAGAAGTTGAGTAAATCTCTCCATGGTGAAATAAGCATGACCCAACATATTCACATATGAGCTCTTTATATTCTGACAGTAGCCCTTATTACACTTTGGTGAAACGGAAGTTCAGAGAGATTAAAGAGTTGGTAAAGACCACATGAATAGTAAGTAACAAAGCCAGAATTCAACCTAGGGTTTCTGTCTCCTAATCCAGGATTTTTTTAAAAAAATATATTTTATTGATTTTTTTACAGAGAGGAAGGGAAAGGGATAGAGAGTTAGAAACATCCATCTGCTGCCTCTTGCACATGCCCTACTGGGTATGTGCCCGCAACCAATGTACATGCCCTTGACCGGAATCGAACCTGGGACCCTTGAGTCTGCAGGCCAACGCTCTATCCACTGAGCCAAACTGGTTAGGGCCTAATCCAGGATTTGATGAGATAATAATAGCTGAGAAAGCACCTTCTCAGTGCCTAAAACATGACAAGGTGCTCAACAAAGACATTGTCCATTCCTTCTTTTTCTGTTACATCATCTTTCCAAAGTGACTGTCTTCCCCCGTCTATGTTTCCAGCACCAGGGAAGGAGCAACTTGTCAGGAGGGAGGCCACTTTCTCCTCATCTCTCAATTCCCTTCTCATGGGGATTTAGCTGTTTTAGTTAAACAATCACAACTTATATTTTTCTAGGACAGAACGAGAGGCCAGGCAGATAATGAGTCAAGGGTGCTTGATCAAAGAAAACCTGAGTGCAAACTTACATGTGAAATAACCCCCCTTTGAAGTGTGGGCAATGAATGAAAAAGAATTTTAACTGTGAAGGTCGGTGTAGGGTGGGCCAGACAATACTTGTCCTTGCTCAGGTACAGCACATGAGCTATCAGTTTGTAACCTGAGCTGGTCTTCAAGCCTGTTCTTCCATTATTGTTACCAGCAGATCTCAGAGGGAAAGGGCCAGCAATGATTCCATCCGAGTACAAAGACTTGGTTCGGTCTTTCAACCAGAACAGATCACCTTTTTGCTGTCCCCCATATGCCTTCTTTCCTTATGGAGATAAGATATGCCTCCCTCCCCACTCAAAAGGAATTTCCTGATCTTAACAGGGGGAGAAATTTAACTGTGAAAAATGCCACGAGAGCTGTATAGAATGCAAAGGACCTGGCGCCAAGAACTGTACTATGTGTCCCGCCAACCTGCTGCTGGTCATGGATGACAGCCGCTGCCTGCACTGTTGCAACACCTCTGATCCCACCGATACCCAGGACTGCTGTGACTGCCAGAATACCACAGGTGAGAGGAGAGGAAGAGCAGCCTGCAAAGGAAGGGCATGGCCTCAGGAAGCTGACGGGAGCAGGAGAGAAAGAAGGATAGAGAGATCAGAAGAATCAATAGGGCTACTTCTTTATTGAGGCCTGATATGTGCCTACTGTACTTGAAACTTTCTGTCCATCATCTCATATAAGTAGATATCATTAATCCCATTTACAGATGAAGAGACTGAAGCTCAAGGGGTTTGATTAGCATGCCCAAGTCCACACCAATGTTAAGAGGCTCATCTGGAATTAGAATCTGGGTTCTTTGGATTGCAAAGCCTGCATTTATTTCCACTACTGTGCTCCCTCCAACATTAGAGCTCAAATAGGCCTAGAATTTTATCTTTCTAATGTTACTTTATAACTTTTTTATTCTTCCCTTCTGAGAAAAAAAGGAAAAGAATCAACTATCAAGAAAGCTGGTGCGAGTATTATCATAAAGAATCATTCTGTAGAAATCAGCCCAAATCTAGGCTTCCTATTAGAGACCTAAAGCATTTTAGAAATGAACTTTCATTGGAGGATAAAAGGAAACAAACCTTTTAACCAATTCCCAGTCCCCACAATGTCTCCCACTCCCAACTCAATTTGTAAGGGTACTTGGTTCCCATTGGCCACAAACTTAGAAAGACCCCAAATGGAGTGATTTCTTTTTAAAAATAAAAAATACTTTCTTAAAATATAATCTCTAGCCCAGAAGTAAATCATTTCCGTGGGCTTCAGATGTATCATGTCCTGACAAAAACAGACATAATACTATTGGGAGCATGTCCATTTATAAGTGAAGTATATCCTGGATCCATAACTGCTACTAGCCATTTCTATTTTATGGTTTTAATCAGCCTTTTCAATTAAATTCTAAATAGCATCTTTCCAAAAACTAATGATTTCCTTCTTTCATTTTTCCCACCCCCACAAGCAGCTGATTTCTCCAGCTCCTCATATACATCCACCTTCAGGGTCTGATTGCCTAATACTCATGCTGTGTCGGCTAAGAATAATAATCCTAATTACACCGATGGCTTTAAATGGAACCAGAAGTGTGTGCATATTGGGTGCAGAGTTTCTGTAAGCCTGCTCCTATTAAAAATTAGTTAGTCAGCTTTCCTGGGCCTCTGTGGCTCTCAAAGATCCACCTGGGGCAACTTTGCAGAAGTCTAAACACTCGTGATTACCTACTCATTCTTTACTGAGACACTTGCTCCTTCAAAGAAACCAGATCACAGAGGCCGACCCTGACTCTGCAGACTTAAGACTGTGGAACCATAAGATGTGATTGCATATGGCGCCCTAGTAATTGAAAGGTCTTTTGTTGATTCTCCTGCCTCAGGCAGTATTTATTGCCAAGTACCACACACCGATTGCTTATCCATTTCTCTGGTGCTTTAATATTTCCTCCAGGGGAAAATTCTGTGCTGTATTGCTAATGAAAGCCATAATGATAGTGCTGTTACTTTAGAAGGAACTCTGCTTAATGGGCAAAATCCCATGAGAATGAAAGTTGCAATAAAATAGAAAACTTCTTTATCACTAGTGTACTGCCTCCAACAAAAAGAGTAAGATATAGTGGTGATGAATCAGATATAATCAGCCAATATCTAATAAGCAAAAATAATTGCCCTTAAAACAATTGGCAGGAGCATTATATATTAAGCTAGCATGTACAATGTACCTAGAGCCTCTCATAAAAGATCCTGGAGTCAGATTCAGGTGGTTCAAAAAATGTTTATGAAAAACAGTATGTATTTCAGCTTCTACATCCAAAATGGCCTGCTAGTTTTTTCTCTAGTTCTTTCATACTTTCTTGCACATTCTCATTTTTGATGGGTGAAAGAAGAGAAAAAAAATGTATGTAACTTACTCAAATCATACCACCTGAATTAGGGGTGAAAAGTAAGAAAAATGAACTAATCACTTAAGTTATGGTTTAATCTTTCCTTCTGTGACAATTTTGGTTACTCCATGTTCTCAATTAATGCATCAAAACAGAGGCTGGTGAATGACAGGGGAAAAAACTCTCAATTTCAGAAATCTTAATTATGATAGAAGAAATTTAAAGGTGGTTCTTCTCTCTCTGCCTTATTAGGGCCATATAATGCCAAGAAATCAAAAATTTGTCAGAGTGGTTTATCCTAACCTCTCCAGACTACAGCATGAAGGTTAGGATCCCTGGATTTGAGTTCTGATTGCTCCACAAACAAGCTCTTGGCTCTGACAATGTGAAAATGCACTTCCTCTCTGTGGGCTTCAGTTTTCTCAGCTGTCAAGTAACAGGTTGACCTAAATAAATCTATAGCCCAACACAGAAATAAGAGTCAATGGTTTTATAAATAATCTGTTCCTGTCTTTGAATGGTGGCACAATCATGTTGGACCAGGTTTAAGAGGAGCTGAGGAGGGGACACACAGTCTTAGCAAAAGTAAGAGTTATTTATTTAGCATTAAGTGAATCATGGCCCCAGATAGAATGTTTTTCTGGGAAGAGAAACAGGAGAATCGATTGGTATGGTTGGACACTTGGTGACTGACCCATGAAGTATGGGGATGCCGGGGCTCCTTGGATCTCAAACTGATCTTCATTCTAGAAGGGTTTGATGGCATCATCTGACATAGACTGGGACTCTCATGCAACACACACCACAGTTCTGCAGAGTGGTGTGACTGTTAAGAAAATCAGAGAGGGATTCTACCATTTTAGATTTAAAAGATAAAGGTGAAGTTCTTAACGTCAGAAACTAATTTTCACCATTCCATCTTTTCTCATCCTTTCTCTCTCCCCTCTTCCTTTGGGGTCATCTTCCAACAGACGAATGCATCCTTCCAGCAAGTGAGATCGGGTCTGCTCCTGAGCATTCAAAGACAGCCTTGTTCATCACCTCCTTTATTATGCTGGTGCTTCTGATTGGGGCAGCTGTGATCGTCTGGAGGAAATCGCGGGGCCGAGCCCAGCCAGTAGAGAAGGGCTATGAAAAGCTGGCTGACCCTAACAAGTCTTACTCCTCCTATAAGAGCAACTATCGCGAGAGCACCAACTTTGAAGAGGATCAGGTGATTGAGTACAGGGACCGTGACTTTGATGAGGATGACGAGGATGACATAGTCTACATGGGCCAGGATGGCACTGTCTACCGGAAATTTAAGTATGGGCTGCTGGATGATGATGAGGAAGATGAGCTGGAATACGATGATGAGAGCTACTCCTACCAGTAAACAGAGGCCACCCACCCCATTCTACTCACAGGCATGCATGTGAGCATCACGGTTTTGGGTTTTATCCTCACACACCAGGTGGATGTGTGGGTGTTTGCATTTGTTGTCTTCACCATGATTCCATCTAGATTATGTAAGAATGCTGAAACATTTTATTCATCCTTTGAGTGGCTAAACCACATAAACCAGAATTGTTCAACCATCATTGAGGAACAAGGATAAAATCTCGAAGGATTTTCTTCAAAACAATACTAGTATGTCCAGACACAAAACACAGGAAGTAAAAACAAGTGAGATTTGTACAAACTGTTCTTTGTGACTTTTTTTTTCCTAAAAAAGGAAATGTACCTATAGAAAATCTGTTTCATGGCTGTATTGTGGAGATATCTACTGCCTCTGGAATTCTGATATTTCTGTCAATGATTTTGGGGGATAAGGAGATGAGTTGTTTATCTTAGGGGATTAGTCTCCCAATAGCTCTCTTTAGGCAGAGATTCATTCTGTAAGGGCAATTAAAGAAGGTTCTCCTCCTCATGCTATTTAACAATTGACTACAGACCGCCTCTGGTGAACAAAAGAGACCACCTCTACTGAGGCTGGTCATGACCTATTTAGAGATGAGGAGAGAAAAAGGAGGTAGCATCACAGCTGAGGAATCATGTGTTTGCTAGGCTCTGGTTCATCTGCATTAATCCAGAATCATCATGATTCTAAGGGCAAAGCCAGCTCAGGCAAGAGATAGCAGCAAACCCAGTAGGAAAGAAATCACTAACTTTCCAAAAATTGCAGCATTACACCCTCATGATTTTCTAAGAGTGTTTCTGGTTGGAAACATCAACTAAGACATCAAGTAATAAAAACATGGCTGTGTTAACCGAACATAAAATGGGTAGAATGACCAAAACTCTAAAAAAAAAAGGACTTTAGCTACAAAATCAGAGAGCTTTCATCAATAGCCTGTCATGGAACTGTGGACTCTCCATAGAAAAGTTGAAATGGAGTCTCACATGGAAAGTCCCAACTTTCTACTCACTAATTTAATCCAGGTGCTGACCAGCCTTCCAATCCTTGTCCCTGTGATTTTTGTTTCTAGACATTCTATGCCTCCCTTTTTCCACTTTCCTGTCAAGTACATGCTGGAATTCATGCATCCGGGACACTTTTCCTGCAGATAATGCAGAGAGAGGGACTCTTTGCTGTCCTCTTAAGAAATAACTTAAGCAGGGTTTTATGGACTTCCTGGTCAAAACAGAAGTCATAGACAGTACCAGGAGCAGATAACCACTTCCGGTTAGAAAGTGACATTTTCAGATGATGATGATAATTATAAAAAAAAAAACTTATTGCGCACCTACTATATATCAGGTACCAAGCTAAATACCTTTCAAAAAAATTACCCCACTTAATACCACCATAACTTTATCAGGTTGGTACCATTATTACTCTGTTTTATATGTAACCCAAGGCTAAGAGAGGTTAAGTAACTAGCCCAAGGTCACAGAAAGCTAATCAAGATTCAAGAAAAAAGAATGGCCCTATAGCACATGTTCTTAATAATTATGCTACACTGACATAAAGTGGGAAAAGAAACATTCTAAATCTAATAAAGGCCTGTCTATCATTTTATTTTATAATATGGCAACTGTATTATCTTTACTAAGTTTGTGCATTTTATTATTTTTTAAAGCATGATGTGTCACTGACACAAGAAATCTCTGTGAAGAAGTCTTCGGTTTACAGAAGGCCACAGTGTTTCTTTAGGGGAAAGCTCTTAAAGGTTGGCAGACTTTCTCTGGAAAGGGCCAGATAGTGAATACTTTAGGCTTTGCACAACTACTCAATTCTACCATTGTGGCAAGAATGAAGCCAGCCCATAACAAATGCGTGGGCTGTGCTCCAACAAAACTTTATTTATGGACACTAACATTTGGATATAGGATAGTTTTTACATATCATAAAATGTTATTCTTCTTTCAATTTTTTTCCTTAATCATTTAAAAATATTAAAACCATTTATAGCTCAGGGAAACACAAAAACAGGTGATAGGCCAGAATTGGCCAATAGACTGTAGTTTGCTAACCTCATCTTAAAAAAATTCTTAAGAGCCCTAACCGGTTTGGCTCAGTGGATAGAGCGTTGGCCTGCAGACTGAAGGGTCACAGGTTCGATTCCGGTCAAGGGCATGTACCTTGGTTGCGTGCACATCCCCAGTAGGGGGTGTGCAGGAGGCAGCTGATCGATGTTTCTGACTCTCTATCCCTCTCCCTTCCTCTCTGTAAAAAATCAATAAAATATATTTTAAAAAAAAAATTCTTAAGAGACCATGTGTATCACAACCAGATATGATATGCTTCCAAAATTTAGGACCATTTAAAATTATCTCTTTAAAATATTTTGAAGTCCTCGTAGTTCCCTTTGTAATTCTTAGAAAAAAATAAAAATACATGTAAGATAGCAATTATATCAATGGACACATTTCTCATCTCTTGCTGTGTAATTACAGAGTGTAGCCTATAAAAATAAGTAATTTTGTTTATACTGTGTTTTTCATCTCTCCTGATAACTCTAAACTTCTGATAGACTGACTTTGACATTTTTCTGTGTAGCCTGGAAATCATTTTCCAAGAAAAATAGGTGTTTGTGATACACACTTAAGGATTAAATGAGGTCAAGATGACCTTGAATACTAAGAAAAATTGTGTTGTTACTCTATGTGAGCCTGAAAAAAAGGTTCATGCTGTGTATTGGTTCAGTGTGACATCTTTCCTTCTTTGTTTTTAGTCTGCCACATTATTCTCAGACTTACGTTGCATACTGTGCTAACAACTGTTAAATAGGTAAATATGTGTTTGGAAAACAAAGTCATTCTTTGGTTTTTTTTGTTTGCAAAGAACTTGGAAATATTAAGAGCATCCTTGTAGACTGGAAACACATCAAGAGGCTGAGCAAGAGCTTGGGAGGTTCCAGTTTATAGAAAGTAATTTTAAAATTGGAAATAAAATTAAATCAAGACAAGATAATTCTATGGGGACTTATTAACAGACTATTTCTGAGCAATTGGTATGCATTAGTACAATTATGCACCACTTAATGATGGAGATACTTTCTCAGAAATGCATTGTTAGGCAATTTAATTATTGTGTGAACATCATAAAGTGCACTTACAGAAACCTAGATGGTACAGCCCACTATACACCTAGGCTAATGGTATAGCCTATTGCTCCTAGGCTGTAAATCTGTACAACATGTTGTTATACTGAATATTATAGATAATTATAACAATAGTATTTATGTATTTAAACATATCTAAACATAGAAAAGTTACAGTAAAAATACAATATAAAAGATTAAAAATGGTACACCTGTATAGAGTACTTACCATGAATGGAGCTTGCAGGACTGGAAGTTGCTCTGGATGAGTCAGTGAGCAAGTAGTGAGTGAATGTGAAGGCCTAGGACATTACTGTATATGACTATAGGCTTTATAAATACTGTAGAAACAAATACACTAAATTTGTAAAAAAAAAAAAAAAAGTATTTTCTTCTTCAATAATAAATTGACCTTAGCTTCCCATAACTTTTTTACTTTATAAACTTTTAATTATTTTAACTTTCATCTCTTTTGTAATAACACTTAGCTTAAAAGACACATTGTAGTGCTGGCCGGTTGCTCAGTGGTTAGAGCATCAAAGCCCTGGTCAGTGGCTCAGTGGTTAGAGAGTTGGCCCATGCATGGAAGCATCTCAGGATTGATTCCATCAAGGGCATGTACCTGGGGTGTAGGTTCAATCCCTGGACCCAGTTGGGGCACACGTGAAGGCAACCAATTGATGTCTCTCTGTCTCTCTCTCTCTCTCTCTCTCTCCCCCCCCATCCCTTTCACTCTCTCTAAAAAAAAATCAATGGAAAAAATATGCTCAGGTGAGAATTTAAAAAAAAAAAATCCTGCTGGGCTGGCGTGGCTCAGTGGTTGAGTGTCAACCTATGAACCAGGAGGTCACAGTTTGATTCCTAGTCAGGACACATGCATGGGTTGCAGGCTCGATCCCCAGTGTGGGGCATGCAAAAGGCAGCCCATCAATGATTCTCTCTCATCATTGATGTTTCTCTCTCTCTCCTTCTCCCTTACTCTCTGAAATCAATAAAAATATATTTTTTAAAAACCCACATGGCTCAGCTGTACAAAAATAACTTCCTTTTTTATATTATTATTCTATAGACTTATCTATTTATTTATACCTTTTTAAATTTCTTGTTTGGCTCTTTGTGGGTTCCACATGCATAGGTTAACCTCAGATGTGCAGGGCCTACTGTAGAATTAAAAGTTAAAAGCAGATCTTCATGTTTGAGAGTGTTGGTCCCTCTTATCCCCCAAGTTGTTCAAGAGTCAACTATCTATATATATATATATATATATAAAACCCTAATATGCAAATAGACCGAACAGCAGAACAACCGAACAACCAGTCGCTATGATGTGCACTGACCACCAGGGGGCACGCGCAGAACATGGCAGGTATCGGCAGCAGGTGGCAGAGCAAGGAACATGGTGGGCATTAGCTGCGATGGGATGGTGGAGCAGGTAAGTGGGGGCACCCAACCAAGGTGGGGCACCAGTCACTGTCATCAGGGCAAGCCTCTGGTGGTTACTAAAAATTCTTTCCTCCCATGTGCCACAGTCCCACTGGTTGCTCACACCTGCCGCTGATGCCGGCCCTGCTTGCACCCGCTGCTGGCACTGGATCTGCCACTCGCATCTGCTGCTGGTGCCTCACGCCGGCCCCAATTGCTCGGTACTATCAGCAGGTGCGAGTGGCAGCTGCTGGCTCCAATCATCCCTGAGGGCTTCTCCACCTCCCCCTGCTCCTGAGGGGTGATCGGGGCAGCAGCTTGCACCTGCTGCTGGCTCAAGCCCCAATTGCTCCACACTGTCAGCACGTGGGAGCGGCGGTGGGAGTGGGGCTGCCGGCAGACAGGGGACCAAGGGCCGTGACAGGAGGGGTTGGGTGGGGGTGTGGAGGGTGGACCAAGACCCGCCCCTGTGCCCACTGCAGCCTCTTGGCCCACAGTGCCTTTCGAGGTGCACAAATTTGTGCACTGGGTCCCTAGTATCTGATAAAGGGCAATGAGATGGCTGTGAGGAGGTTAGAAAAATCATGACTCATCTTCTGGAGCTTTGCCACACAGAATAAAAGCTTTTCAATATCAAGGAAGAGAAGGATAGGACAGGGTAGCTGTTAGATAGCCTGAGAAGAATGCCTCCCACTCTAACCAAGTGTTTATTGATAAAAACTGATCTCAGCCTGCAAGGGAAATAATATATACAAGGCTTATTAAACCCTTAAATAAGGCAATTATGTTTGTCAAACAAAGAATTATAATACGAGAACAGAACAAGGTTGAGGTCAGGATTACCATCCTTCTAAATTACTTTTATCACTCAACTCTTTTTGGTGGCTAGGAGTGATCCTGGACCACATACAAATTCTACTGCATCCTTTAGGCTGCTTTCAGTTACCAATGGTACAAAATTCAACCCAAACCAGTTTAAATACAAAAGGAATTTATTGGCTCACTTAATAAAAAAGTCTAGGGCTAGAAGTGGGGTGAGGTACTGCTGAAAATAGGGCTCACACCATGATATCAGGCACTGGTTTATTTCTCTCTCCCTTCTATCTTTTATTATGTTGGCTCCATTCTCACTGGAAGTCACTCCTCACATTGTCAGGATGGCTGCCAGGGTTCCAGGCTTCACATCCTTTTGGGTCCACATCCAATAGGAAAAAGGCCCTACTCTGATCCAAGTCTCAGAAAAACTTCTGTGGTATCTCATCGGCTCAAAAAAGGCATTTGACAGTTTCCATGGTATAAATACTCCCATCATTGCCAATTTCAAGCTTCAACTGTGATGTCACTTAATTTGGAGTTGGGAGGAAAGGTAGAGAGGTGAACCATTATATAGTGTTTCTACCATACAGATGCATTTGATACAAGCAACCTCAAGAGTATAGCTAATAATCAATGTAAAACAACAAGGGAGTGATGAGTTTTTAATATAACTTCTTTACTTGAAAGTTTTATAACTTAATTTTTAATAATAGCTGTGCCTAACAACTAACTTGCAAAAATTCCTATAAAATTAACATTGGCACCCTAGCCGATTTGGCTCAGTGGATAGAGCATCAGCCTTTGGACTGAAGGGTCCCAGGTTCGATTCCGGTCAAGGGCACATGCCTGGGTTGCAGGCTCGATCCCCAGTAGGGGGTGTGCAGGAGGCAGCCAATCAATAATTCTCTCTCAACATTGATGTTTCTATCTCTCACTCCCTCTCCCTTCCTCTCTGAAATTAATAAAAACATATATTTTTTTTAAATTAGCAATTGCTTTCACAAGCTGGGGCAAACCAGATTCAACACACCACTCTTTTTAGATAGAATCTTTTCTTCCATAATTGTTTTCTTTCTCTCAATATCAAATCTCTCACCCAGAATTTCCTGTCTTTTTCTTCATTAGTGCCTCCACTCCAATGTTATCAGTAGGCCACAAAATCATTACTTTTTGTTCATTTCCATCAGCAATCCAAGAAAAACAAATTTAATCAGTAATGTCTTAGCAAAGACTTTTAATATAGCACACAGTTATGGAGTTCTATTCACTGCCACTGTAGTGACATGGACAATTTCATGTATTACTTGATAAGAGTAAGCCAGTGTATTCATTTTCTATCACTGCATAACAACCTACCACAAATTTAACAGGGTCTCCTAGGGTCAAAATCCAGGTGTCAGCCAGGCTGGCTCTTACCTGGAAGCTCTGAGGAATAATTTTTTTCCAAGATACCCAGGTTGCTGTCAGAGTTCAGTTTCCTGTGGCTGCAAGATTGAGGTCCCCACTTGCTTTTCTGGCTGTGGGTCAGGAGTTACTCTCAGCTCTGAGAAGCCACTCTCTGGTCTTGTGAATGTCCCTCCTTCCTCCCCTTTATTTTATTTTTTTTAAATATATTTTTATTGATTTCAGAAAAGAAGGAAGAGGGAAAGAGAGATAGAAACATCAATGATGAAAAAAGAATCATTGATCTGCTGCCTCCTGCATGCACCCTACTGGGGATCGAGCCCACAACCCGGGCATGTGCCCTGACCAGGAATCCAACCATGACCTCCTGGTTCATAAGTCAACCCTCAACCACTAAGCTGTGGCAGCCAGCCTTTCTCCCATTTAAAGCTGACATTCATGCATTGAATCCTCTTCAGGCTCAGAATCTTCCTGACTTTCCCTCTTGCTACCCGCCGGAGAAAACTCTGCTTTTAAAAGGCTTATGCGATTAGATTAGGCCCAATCTCCCTTTGGCTTTAATGCAACATAATTGTAGGCATGATACCTCATCACATTCACAGTCCTGGGTATTAGAGTGAGGAATCCTGAGGGGCTATTTTAGGATTTGCCTACCAAAGTCTTTTGGAAATCAATTTAGCAAAATATGTCAAGTCTTTTCAATGTTTGTTCTATTTGAATTCACCAATTCCTTGCTGGAAAATATAAACAGAACCGAAGTGTTCACAAAAATAAAGTTTGTTTTCGTTTATAATTTAAAACTACTTCACAGCACTTTAAACGTAAATTGGTAAAAACTACACAAAATATGCTATAATGGTTACACATAAAAATAAGCAAGAAATAAAAGTTTATGTATAATACCATTTCAAGTGTATTTCTGAAATTATAAGCCTATGTGGATTATGCAAGCTATAAACTGTAGAAAGCAAAGATAAAAAACATTGTCTGCCCCCAAAGAGCTCAATATTGAGGCAGAAAACCAGACATGTGTACAAATAAAACGAGGGAGAATGCAAGCAAAGCAACAATTCAAGGAAAAAACAATAAAATCATTGGAACACAGAGAATGTTAGAAAAAGCAAATTGTTGCATCTATGCTATTTTGGGAGAAAAGTTGAGGAAAGTGTTTAGGAGAATAAATGGGACATGAAGAGCTCAGTAACCATGGGCAGCAAGTTTCCACCTTGACTTTCCTGTGGTCTGCAAAATGGCAAGCACTTTTCACCTGACCTTGAAGTCACAGGTCAATTTCAACTACATGCGATATAGGGCATTAGTCCTCAGGCAGACCTGGGCTCCTTGAAGTTAGTAGAGGCCAATAAATAGAGCAAGCAGATGGTATCTTTGTTGGACCCTACCTTCTCTCCCTACATCATTTCTTTCTTGTGCTCTTGTTCTCAAGACAATAGTGAGCCTTAAAAAAAAAAATGGGAAGTTCCACAAATGTCAAAAAATATTGGCTTAGTACCAGTCTGACCAACTATGCCCTCACTTCAGTTCCAAAAATACATCTTAAAAAACAAAAAAACAATATATCTCATTCCATCCATTCATAAACTACTCCTAAGTACAAACCTCTTTTATTTTTCCCCTCTACTCCCTCCCATGTCATTTTAGCAGCAGTGAAAGCTCCTTAATAGTCTCCCTCCCATAAACCTACTATTTTGAAAGGATTTGTGAAGATTACAGGAGGGGAAAAAAAAAGTAGACTACTTGCTCTATACAATAATCTGGAACCAAAGACACACCCAATCATTGTTCACAAGGCTTTCTTCTTGGCAAAACAAATACACTCGAATGAGTGGTGTTAAGTAACCAGATCATTAACTGGATTTTCCTACATGTTTTCTCAGCAGATAGAGAAACTGGAGATTGTTCTTTCAGAATCCCAAACAGTGATTTGCTCCAAAATCAGGAGAAAATTAAACTCAATTTTCACTGAAGTGATCCAAGTGTTTGTTAAAGGGCCATACATTCAATAAACACATTGGCCAAATGCTTGACCTTTAATGAAATGTTTATCTCCCCATAGTTTTTCATTCTCTAAAAAGCAATCATAGCTCCAATCCCAGCAGAACAGTTTCTTAATAGAATCCTATTTATACCTTGATTGTCTAAGAGCATTCAGGCTTAAACAAGATACCCCTGCTTTCTCTCAAGTCTTAAAAAACTCAAATTGTTAGAGTTTGGCTACAAAGCCATAGGTCAGTGGTTCTCAACCTGTGGGTCACGATCCCTTTGGCGGCCGGACGACCCTTTCACAGGGGTCGTCTAAGACCATCCTGCATATCAGATATTTACATTACAATTCATAACAGTAGCAACATTACAGTTATGAAGTAGCAACGAAAATAATTTTATGGTTGGGTCACAACATGAGGAACTGTATTTAAAGGGCCAGAAGGTTGAGAAACACTGCCATAGGTAATCTTAGGAGTGCTGAGAACATTGGAAAAGGAAAGAGGACAGCAATCCAGTCTTTCCCTATGCCACTTTTTTTTTTTTAATATATTTTATTGATTTTTTACAGAAAGGAAGGGAGAGGGATAGAGAGTTAGAAACATCGATGAGAGAGAAACATTGATCAGCTGCCTCCTGCACACCCCCCACTGGGGTCGTGCCCGAACCTAGGTACATGCCCCTGACTGGAATCGAACCCGGGACTCCTCAGTCCGCAGGCCGACGCTCCATCCACTGAGCCAAACCAGTCAGGCCCCTATGTCACTTTTACTTTGAATCCATGTAGGAAACCCCTTACAATACAGGATTGGAAAGTGGCCTAAGAACTAAGCCTGAGGCCCTTTTTTGTTGTTGTTTTTTGTTGTTGTTAATTCTCACTCGAGGATATTTTTCCATTGATTTTTTAGAAAGAGTGGAAGGGAGGGAAAAAGAGAGAGGGAGAAGGAGGAAGTTGAGATGGGGGGGGGGGGGGGGGTGCCTCCGGCACTCACCCAAACGAGGGCCAGGGATTGAACCTGCAACTCAGGTACATGCCCTTGACTGGGAATCACACCCATAACCCTTTGGTCCAAGGGCTGACACTCTAACCACTGAGAAACACTGGCCAGGGCATGAGGCCCTTCTAAAACATCAGTTCCTGTGCAATTGCCCAAAAGACCCTCCTGTGAAGCTGACCGTGAACTTTAATATATTTGGAGCACTGTGAAACTTGTAAAATGCATCAGCTTCTGAATCTACCTCCACCCCCAAGGTCAAAGAATTTTGGCAGCTTTGGGGATAAGGGATGAAGAGCTTTTTAAGATCCATAGAACATGTAGATAGAAGGAAAGCACTGAGGAAGACGGCTTGATATGGAAGAAGAATTTCTTTCCAAGACACAGAGAATTAATTCAAAGAGACCTGGTTTTCAAATGCAAGATATCTTCCTTTCTATCTTGGTTCTGTGTGACGCTGGCCGAGTCACTTGATATAATGTATATATATGGCTGTGCTTGTATATAGTAAACTTGTAAACTGTAGAACTGAGTGTAAACCTTTACTGTTGGCCATTTTAAAAGGTAATTCTTGGCCCTTTAAAAAAAAAAAAGACACATACGAGAGCATTTGAGATTTTGCTTCCTAGCATTGGCATCAGTTTGGTTCAAATAAACTCATAAAAATTTTAAAAAATAAAATAAAAGACAAAAGGCACACACATTCTGCCATTGGGCCTCACCTATGTGCAGCTTTTTACTCCTTCCAAGGTAGGGAGGGCTTTACATGGTCCCATATCAGACTTTAAAAAAAAATCTTCCTGGTTTCTTCTACTTCTGGGCTAAAAACAAAAAACAAACACCCAGTTATTTATTAATTTTGTGTGTAACCTGCTTAGAAGTCTTTGCCTAATTGGCACGAGGTGGTAGGAGGAGGGGCTGGCCGTTCTCACCCCACCTGACCTTCCTCTGCTGTGACATCAGAGCTGTTTGCAGGGTGAAGGAAGGGGATGTTGGAAAGGAGGGAGGAGACCACATGAATGATTCAGGAGGCCACACGGCAACCCCTGCTCTTTTTCCTACTGTCTCGCCAGCTGCTCTGAGCAGCAAAGACAGAAGAAATCTGTAAGTTTCTTCTCTGTTGTTTGGCGCCATCTGTTTCCTTTCTCATTCCTTTCCTGAAAATTTTTTTCAATAAACACTATGAAATGGACACCAGAGGATGTTTACAGAAACATATTCATCTTTCCTCAAACGTAGACTCTTACTTTGGGCATTTGCTGTTCTTTCCTCCACATCCTGAAGGTACCAGAAAAAATGAAGGGCATAGTGCTCCCTTATTTCCTACAGTTGGGTGAGGTAAAGAGTTTACGATTCCTCCCACAGAAAGGCATTCAACACATATTTCCTGGAGATCTAAAATATACCAGGCACCACATGGGATGATGGAGATAACGTCAAATAAATTGGAATTGCTCTGGGAGACTTGTTCCTCAACATCCGGGACATCACCTCATTCCACTTTGTACCCCAGTGCACAGCAGAATTCTACTACACAGTAGCTGCCCCATAAATATTTGTGCAGTGCCTATGTGCTCCCGGAAATCATCGTCTACAGATGAGTAACACTGGACCCTACATACTATAATCTAAGGGACAATTTGCTGGGTCCTCTCAAGATGGTGGCAATTACAATGTTACCTTTGGCCAGGGGACCACTGTTACAACAATAATTAGCATTTATCAAGTACATACAGTTTTTCAGCACTTTGCCCTGGCCGGTGTGACTCAGTTGGTTGGGCTTCATCCCGTGCACCAAAAGATTGCCAGTTTGATTCCTGGTCAGGGCACATGCCCAGGGATGCTGACTTGATCCCTGGTAAGGGGGTGCAGGGGGCAGCCGATCAATGTTCTGCTCTCACATCCATGTTTCTCTCTCCCTGAAAAATCAATAAAAAATCTTTTTTAAAGAAAGCACGTTACATGGAGCAGTTTGTTTAATCCCTTTAACCATCATAACAGCCCTATAAAGTAGGCACTATTGTTGGCCAGTATTTCACAGATAAGACACTAAGCCACAGAGAGGCAAGATAAACAGCATAGAAACTGGCTCCAGAGGTCGTTTCTAATCTCCCAGATTGCAGCGGCCTAATCCCCCAGAACCAAACACAAGGAGAGTAAACAAAAACAGGAGCTTCCAAACTTTTTTGGACTGGGATCCACAATAAGAGAAAAAATACACACCAACACCTATTTATAAACCTGAAGCACAAGTTGCAGGAAACAATACTTATCTAAATTACATATCTTGTATCATGCTCTAATGAAGCTGATCAGAACCCACTAGTTGGATTTTATGACACACCGTTTAAAAACTCTGGGTTAAGGGAAAGAGCCCAGCCCTACCTGGCTGACACCTGAGCTTGCTGAGCTTAAAGTAGATTCTTTCTCTGAATTTCCCTTCTGGGGAAACTCAATTGCAATGTCTGTGGTGTGCCCAAAGGTTCCTCTAGGCCAGGGGTGGGCAACCCCTGGCACGCGTGCCAAACATGGCACACCAGTAACTTTTGCTGGCATGCGAAACCCTCTCTTATAATCTTCCATTTACAATTTTTTTCTTGATATCCACTTTTTTATTTTTCAGATAAATTCAGTGTAGGTGCATCTTAGATAAATAAATAATTTTACATAACAAGTTATCTTAAAGACCATAGACATGGATTGATGAGAGAGGGGAAGAGCAATTTCTATGCCTCTGCCTTAACTCTCCCTGCCTTCCTAAGTCTTGGTTTTGGTTTCATCCACATATGCTTGTGAATCTTTGTTCTCAGTGATGAATTTTGTTAAGTCTCGTAATAGGAGTAGCCTGACGGATGAAAGTAGTAGCTCGTGCATATCTCTGAAGGTCATGAAATATAAACCTGATGTAAAATCTGTCATCAGTGATGCAGCAGCAAAAGTCCCACTGATAATATCAAACAGAGTCATAAAGTTTTCTGTCAGACTATCAGTGTACATGTATACATTAAAAAGTAAATGTATTTTTCATCATCATATACTGTGTTTTTGTCGCTCGATGAATTTTATTATTTCTTCAAGGTTCTTCACATACACCTTAAGAGATATCAAGTAGGCGTAACATGTTCTCAAAAAATTAGGGTTGGCACGCAGAAGAATTTTGAGTCAGAAATTTTGCTGGTTTTGGCACGCACTCACAAAAAGGTTGCCCACTCCTGCTCTAGGCTCTTTAGACCTGAGCTTCTGGATATTCCCTTTGCCACTCTTCTGAGTCACCTCGCCATTCCAGGCTGCCACCTTGGGTAATTTCTTCCAGGTATGGCTCCAGACACATCTGCATATCTGGTCCATGGAAAGCACACACAGTGCCTCCTTCCCTCTCCCCCTCCACCGAGAGCAAATGTGCCACCTTCTCCCTGCTCTGTTGCCTAAAGCCAACATAGCTAGTTTCTCATACAATCCTCATGTCCCTCCTCCCAATGGGCACATGCTCTGATAGATATACCCTTGAAGAGGATAGACAGAGCATACTGAAATTTATCTACAAAGGAATCCATCCCCCTTCAGCCCTACTCCTCTTTAAGTAGGAGGAAGGAGAAGGGCAGAACAGGATTCCTTCTCTTAGCATGAACTGGGTTTTTAGGCTTAGTATTGCAATACAGGGCATTTAGCATTGTCTACTGCAAAGATTTTACCCTTGACAGGCTCTTCCAGGAATAAGAAGAGTTTCACATTCACATGATTTTACAGATGGGTGGGCTATGGATAAGCGGAGGGAATAGGGAGAAAATGAGCACAGGCTTGGAATCTGGAATGATCAGTTTGCAGATTACTAGGGTACCTGCGTTTGTTGTCAAAGTCTGTGTATAATAGAACTGTGCAGGGGGGAAAAAGATGGATGTCAATTAAATAACTTATAACAAGTAGCCCAAGGAGCTTGCCAGGGGCTTAGGGCTTAAGCCTGGACACTGTTCCTGGACATAATTGGCTCTCCTGATCCAGTCGGTGCCCTGGATCCGTGTCACGTCCCGATTGCCCGGGAGCCAGACCTTGTTCCTGCCCATGGTCAAGAGGATTAAGGGTATGTGTTTATGAACTTTCTGCCTTTCTGATGCCTCTGCCAAAAGTTTGATCTCCAGTTTTGCTAATGCTATCCTTGCGCCCAAAACATTCCGGCCAGTAGAGACAAGAGACAAGCACAGGGTGAGCTGCCATGTCCTGCGAAAGCTGCTAACTAGTGGGCCTCGAAATCACCTACCACTCCACCATCCATAGCTCCCCAGGGCCCATGGGCACAACCCCAACAGGGACAGGCAACCACGCCTGAGTCTACTAAGAGGTACCCCTCTGGAAAGAGGTTGAAGACCTGGGTTCCACACTCAGCTATGGCATTTACTCCCTGTGCAGTTTGAGTCACTGAGTTTCTCTTTGACTTTCAGTTTCTTCATCTGAAGTGTGGTAACATCTGATAGTGGGGAACCACGAAGTGACGCAAATAAAGGCACATTGAAGCTCCTGTTGTTACAAACGCTAACACTTCCCATTGATCAGTAGATGAAATGGAGAGAATGTAATAACCTATCTCTTGAATCTCCATTGACTTACATACTATTTCTGAAATTTCAATGTATCTGTATTTGACTTTTAAAACTGTGTTCTTGGGTTTTTGTTAATTCTCACTCAAGGATATTTTTCCATTGATTTTTAGAGAGTGGGAGCTGGGGGGCGGGGGGGAGACACAAACATCGATGTGAGACACTTGGATTGGCTGCCTCCCGCACAAGCCGGGGATCGAGCCTGCAACCAAGGTACATGCCCTTGACCAGAACTAAACCCAGGACCTTTCAGTCCGAGGGCTGATGCTCTATCCACTGAGCCACACTGGCCAGGGCTAAAACTGTGTTCTTAGAAAGAGCATGATATCCTCAATGTAGCTAAGCTGCTGTAGTAATAGATATTTCATATTATCCATTCCTTTGCAAGACTGTCTGAAAAGGAAGAAAATAAATGTTCAAAAAGGACAGAATCTGAACACTTTCTTCCATCTTTTAAAACTTCAAAAAAGTATTCAAAATAAATCTATAGGAAACAGTAGAAAACAGGTCTAGCTGGTCAAGCTGAGGGCCAGGTGAAAATCCTCATTTGGAAATATGGGTGGAAAAGCAGAATATTATTAGGGGCTTGGGGGTCCAGTAGATTCAAAAACATAATAAAAAACTTCATTTGACAGAGACACTGTACTGATGTGGGGAACTTTTAATAAACTGAAAACACCAGCAAATCCATAAGCAAAACAACTCGCTGGGCAGCTATGGAAAATACTTTGAAGGCTCAGAGAGGCCTACAGGAACCCTGACATTCACCAGGAATTCCCATGAGTGACTCAGCAATAGGTATTTGTTTAGTGGATCCAACCCACACCAGGAAATTCCCCTTTTTAGAATTTATGTCCCTTTTGCTTCCAGAAAAGTGCTTATGGTGCTATTATGTATACAAAATGAAATGGTTGGCATGGAAATAGAGAATGGGAACCTTGAGAGAGGAAGAGGCAAGTAAGCTAATTATTCAAACAGAAGTTTAAGTATAACCTAGCAATGGAGGCCTTTAATCAAATGCAGTCTTCAGTAGAACCCACAGATATAAAACAGTTAAAGTACGCAGGGTGAGCAGGGGCAGAGCTTCCCTTGCTTGCCCTTCACCCAGGGAACTTCCAAGAGGCCCTCAGGATCTTTGCAGAACATTTTGAAAATCAGTTTTGGTAGTTATTAGAGCTCCTATGATTGGACATCAGCCCTGAGCTTCCCACAAAGCAAGATAAAAAAGGGAAACACTATAGGTTATATACTTTTCCTTCTTCTTCAGATTAAGAAGGTTTTATCAGTCTCTGGAACATTCTAACTTAGCGTAAGAAATGCTTTTTTTGAATGGCTGAAAAAGTGCATGGACAGCATGTACTCAGGTTATCATTTCCTTCAGAGTTAGATAAGGGTGCTAGATATGTCTTTTTCTTTAACTGCCCAGTTATCTAACCACCTCCTTATGTGTAGAGAATTGTCTCCCACTGTATGCGTCTTGGTGGAAAAGCACATCTCTGGCCAGAACCAGTTTGGCTCAGTGGATAGAGCATTGGCCTGCAGACTCAAGGGTCCCGGGTTCGATTCCGGTCAAGGGCATGTAACTTGGTTGCAGGCACATCCCCAGTGGGGGGCGTGCAGGAGGCAGCTGATCGATGTTTCTCTCTCATCGATGTTTCTGGCTCTCTATCCCTCTCCCTTCCTCTCTGTAAAAAATCAATAAAATATATTTTTTTTAAAAATAAGAAAAAAGAAAAGCACGTCTCTGTACAGAAGCTGAAACAGCCAGATACTCAGTTTCCCAGCCCCCCTTGCAGCTAACACTTGAACAGGTGTCCAAAGCTGGACCAATAAGATGCTGATCGTATAAAGATTACTTTCTGGAACAGGGGCAGCCAGCAGTGTGGAGGATGTGTTTCTGGTGGCATTTGGTGGCACTGTCCTCAATGAACTGGCTCTGTGGTGTGACTTTGGCTCTGGTTCTGACCCTTCGGTTCAGAGGTCCCCTTTTCTCACCCAGTCTCCAGCTTTCCTCTCCATTTTCTGAGCTAACCATGATTCTCCCAATAAATTCCTTCCCTGCTCAGATCAGCCAGAATCCATTTCTGTTACTTGTGACCAGTCAGATTCCCAATTCAAATGGTAATAACATTCGAGGCTTAGGTCTGCTATGGAAAAGACAAAAGATGACACAGTGCACTGAATATTTGTGTTTATAACTTAGAACTCAACTATATGGGCTCGTTGGACAAGAGTATGAGAGAGAAAAGAAACTTATTTGTTCAGTTATCCTTGGCTGCTCAAAATCAACCAAGGCCACTACTGTCCCTGAATAATGAAGCCTTAGCCAAAATACACAAAAAAATAAAAACCTTGATTCCCAGCTTTAGTCAAGCATCGTGAAGGAGACAATCAATCGATGTTCCTCTCATATCAATGTTTCTCTTCTCTCCCTCCTTTCTTTCCACTCTCTAAAAAAAGAAAAAAATATCCTTGGGTGAGGATTAACAAAAAAAAGATACATTGTTTGCCATGAATTTATCCATGCTTCCCCTTCTCCAACATTAACTTTAAATATTATAAACTAGAGACCCGATGCATGAAATTCATGCAAGAGTAGGCCTTCTTTTCCCCGGCTGCTGGCTTCCCTCTGGCACCTGAGACCCGGGCTTCCTTCGCAGCCCTGGCTTTGTCCGGAAGGTCGTCTGGTCTAATTAGCATATTATGCTTTTATTATTATAGATACCTAATATTTGTTAAAATCAGTTCTCTGTGCAGATTAGGGAAATAGGACTTGTAATAAGTTATCTTTAAAATTATCTTCTATATACATTTGTCTCCATCCCAACCAAATCTGGTGCCAAAGTGAATAATACAATCAATGTACTGCTTCTGGGGCCAAAAGACTCTGTAATCAATCTCTTAAGCATCCAAAGATTTTTAACTTCTGTCAATATAAACAAAAGTCTCCAGTGACCAAAAATCACTTTAGTTGTTAGGAAGAAAAAACGCACAGTATGAACATTATGAAACTAAGACTTTATTATTTATAGTTTACCCCCAAGCTACAAGCACTCTATCATTAAATCACATGTGCATACACAATTACAACAGTTTGCTGTATTATGTGAACATACCATCACATTAAATATAAATAATTTTCTATTTCATAGCTTAATTGGCTCATAAACAGTTTCCCTAGGAGGAAAAAAGTGTTTTGTGTTCTTTAAGAAACTGGCATATATAAATGAAGTGCTACATGTTCACTTAGACTTTGAGTAAACCTAAAGATGAAGCTTTTGGGGGTTTTCATATAGTGAACGCTGGAATGGTGGCGATAGATGCAATCCTTTGCAAGTCAGAGGATATTCTAAATGGAAAAAACTTGACATGCGATTGTTTAAAGAAAAAAAAATAATCAAAGTCAAGAAAAAATGTTGAATATCTACTCTTAGAGAACAGTGCTATACAATACAAAAATGAAACCTACAAATCCAAAATACACTCATTTTAATGTTTTAAAAGACAGACCAAAATAACTGATAGGCAGAGAGTCCAGACCAATCATAGCTGAAGCAGATGTAAAAAAAACCAAACATGATATAATGATTTGACCTCTAATTTTCCATAAAGAAAATTAGTCATGACTAATTAAAATTTCATGAGTATTTATGTTTGTAGTAATATTTTAATGCACAAAATATAAAAAATACAATGTGTGAGTTTTCCCTCTTAGGCTTATAAGATATCAAACCTGTTTTAATACATTTACTTTTAAAAGCCTTCTGTTTAGCAGCACATGCTATACAAGTACATACATGCTAGTCTTTTACTATAATTAGTTTTCATTTCAAACTAGTGACTTGTCTTTTTACCCATAGCTTTATACATTTCATTTCCCTTATAAAACACTTGATATTTCTAGTGGTAAATTTTAGTCAACATATTACATAGACAAAATCTGAATTTTTAAAATGAATATTGTTAGTACTGTAGCATGATGGGTTTAATTGAACATGAAGCATAATAATAATTACATTGTACTGCTTAAACTAAGTCACAGCTGTAGGATTTTAGAGAACAATGAATGAATAAGTAAGATGATTTTTCATCAGTGGCCATTCATTATTTTGCTTTTCGAAACCTGGAAGAAATTGTCTTCTTTGAGTTTCAAATGCTCTGGTAAATCTAGTCGTTTCTTAGCTTCCTCAATATCACCTTGAATTGCTGAAATAAGTGACTCTGCGAGAGAATATAAAGATAATGAGAACTGCTGCTATACTTCTTACTACTCCTATGTTCAACCTCTCCAAAATACTCCCCTCATGGCTGGCTGTGTCTGTGGAACAGGATAGTTGCCTAGTAATTGTTCTATCCATTCTTCCAGACTTAAGTAAAAAAGAATAATTCCTCATACGGTTGTTGTGAGGATAAAATGAGTTAATCCATGTAAGGCACTTAATACAATGCCTGGCACATATTAAATGCTCAAATATTATCAGTACTGCCATGGTTATTACTAATAGAAGCAGAAGTAGCTGCAACGATACTTAATATAACTAAGAACTTACCTAAAGAATCAAAGTTCTTTTCTGGTCTGAGGTAGCCAGCAATGGCCACATTGAGGATTTCCCCATAGAAGTCCTCTTTGAAGGTATGCATGATATGAGTTTCCTACATCAAGAAATGTTTAGAAAAAAATTATCATCATCCCATTTACAGAATAAAGCTGAAATTTGAAATACACATATTAATGGTGGAATAATTTAAATAAAACAACCAACCCTGGTTAGATCTTGAAAGACAGGTTAAAGCATAAATATAGTTTTTCCTGAATTCTTCCACTGTTCCTGTTCCTGCTCCTGGCCTTACATGTAAACATTAGTGAAGTAGAAGTTACACCACAAATCTAGCATGATTTGCTGCTTATAGAAAAAACATCATGCAGCAAAGTAATTAAGAGTCTTACCAAGGTGAAAAAACTGAGCAAAGACATCAGAGAGGGAATCATTGTAAAGTATTAAGAGATGTTACCACTAATAGAACTAGCTCTAAAGTTAACCAGGATCCATGTGTCTCTAACACACTCATTTCAGAAACTTTTGAGGGCTATCCAAAGCTGAAGACTGATGTGGGGGGTAGAAGAGCCCAAGCAGGTTCCTGATCTAGGAATGATGTAACAAATGGGTACAACATGTGTTGAAACAAAATGGTGCAGGGGGTAGAAGCAGCTCTGGAAATCTGAATTTAGTAGGTGCCTCTTAAAAAAACACACAAATCTGAACTCAAAAGGCAGAAAAAGCAATGTAAAGAGCAAGCAATTGTACAAGGCAGTTGAGGCTGGATTGGGATGGTGGCACTGGGAACTGAAAGGGTTACACAATTTAGAAACATGTAATTTGAGACTAGAAGTATATTTTGAAGTAACTTAAGAAAATTTAATCTATAAAGTGATCCTTTAAATCTGAAGCAGCTGTTACAAATCAGCTAGGAGGTATTACTAGGCTATTCATTAATAAAACTGAGATAAGAGCAATTTATGCCTAATATGACCTACCTAAAAGAAATCAAAGACAAAAATCTTAGTAACTCTTACCAAACATAGCAAGTTCACCCTGCACTTAAAATAATTCAGACCAAAAACAAAACTAAATTTGCACATAGATTTTTCTATTAAGGTAAGTTTTCTTTTTTCTCTTATATAAAACTAGAGGCCCACTGCACGAAATTCATGCAAGAGTAGGCCTTCCTTTCCCCGGCTGCTGGCTTCCCTCACAGCCCCAGCTTCCTCTGGAAGGTTGCCTAAGTAGCATATTATGCTTTTATTATTATAACCTAGTCTTTCATAATCTTTTGAGTTTGTTTGGGTGGGGCAGGGTCATGATCCTTTCAGGACATTAATATGGGCTCTCTCCAAGTGTCCCTAACTAAAACTGCATGCAAATTAATGGTGTTGATGGATTTTATGAAGCCCACTAAAAGAAAGAGAACTGATTTAAACAATTTTTAAAAAGAAAATATGGATATTAGAAACTTTACTTAAAGCTCTTATTAGAGCTTTGGTTTTGTTAGGTAACTAAATCATTTGTTTATACAAGAATTGAACTTAAGAGAAGCAAGGAAGTAATGTAGCAAGAGCACTAAGTTAAAGTCTCAGGTCGCACATTTGGCTTTTAAAAGGATACCTTAACCTCTCTGGAGCTCAGTTTTCTCATCTGTAATTGAGGGATGAGTTAGAAGAGAAATGGCAAAAATGTCCACTTTCCCTAAATTGATATACAGATTCAATGCTATGCCAATCAAAATCTTAGGGTTCTTTTTAATGACAGAAACTGAGGAACAAATATAACCAGAGACATAGAAGCATGGAACAGACTGAGGAATCATTGGAGGTGGGGGGGAGGAGAGGGGGGACAGAAAGAGATTAACCAAAGAACTTATATGCATATATGCATAACCTATGGACACAGACATGTGAAGGCCTGGGGGGGGAGGAGGGTGAAGGGTGAAATGGGGTGTCACTGGGGATGGGGAAGGGGGGAAGGGGATATCTGTAATACTTTCAACAATCAACTTTTAAAAAGCTTTAAGGCATATAGAAAATAGTAATAGCTTAAGCCCTTCCTTATCAGTTAGTTTAAATACAAATGGATTAAACTCTCAAAAGGCAGAGATTAGCAGGATGATTAAAAAGATAAGAGTCAACTATACACTTACAAGATTCACTTTAGATCCAGAGACAAAGTTTTAAAATGAAAGGGAAAAGTTACAGTCAAATAGTAACTAAGTACTTCACTATGTTGTGATTACCATTGACACAGTCCATATTTCTGTATGTATACCTAATACTGCATATTACTCTAAATCGTCATCCCATTTCCAGTTACAAAGTGAAACACAATCTTACCATGGACTTCTTCGTGTTCTTGTAGTATGGGTTCCATCCTATGCTCACCACCATCTTATGGACTTCTCCACTTCCCACACTGGCCCATCCGTAATAAATGCCAGTGGACACATCAGCGGGAAGATTATCGACCACTTGTTCAGGAAAGTTGGCTTAAAAACAGAAGTAAATATTCTGAGTGTTAAGAGTTTCACAACCTTTATAAAAATCGTACCCAAAGCTAAATAGTTAGGTTCAAAAGATTCCTAGGGCTTTTCCTATGGATCAATCCTACCATTTCATATTCTTTTTTTTCTTTTGTTTAATTCTTTATTGTTTAAAGTATTACCCATGTCTCCCCCCCCCCCCATTGACCTCTCCCCGGCAGTTCCCATCCCCCAGCACATGCCCTCACCCCCCTTCTGTGTGTCCATGGCTTCTGCTTATATGCATGCATACAAGTCCTTTGGTTGATCTCTTACCCTCCCCCAACTCCCCCCCCCACCAACCCCTCTGAGGTTGGATGAATTTCTCCTCTGTAGGTGGCTAGGTTAGGAACAAAGCATCACATTACTCTTTGGAGGCAGAAGGAAACAAGTACATGAACAGCTGGAATCTTTAGACCTGGTCTTTTGGAATCACTTGAAATACACACGTCCCTAAACTCAAAACTGCTTTCATAGGTCTGGGGGCAGCCCTGACTGAAACGAACGTAAACAGACGAAAAAAAAGAGACCTGTGTCTCATCCAGCTGCCTATGTTATCACTTGGGCACAATCGAATAATAGATTTTTTTTAAAATAACCCTACAATTGGCTTGAGAATTTAACCAATCTGCCCAAATTACGATTCCTAACGGGCAAGGCTCCTGCCATGCTTGGCAGCTCTATCACGACAGGTTATAGAGGCGGCAAAGGGGGACCCCAAAACTCAGCTCCCGCTTCCTGCCCTCTCCACCCCTCAAGCCAGGGGCCCGGAGAACCCGAAGCCACGGGCCAGGACCTGCTCCCGCGGCCCCACTGAAGACCCTCCGCCTACACAGCGCGGGAATCGGCAGAGAGGAGGGCGTCACCTCGGGCCGCAGCCCCAGCCCCAGCCCCGAGCCCCGACTGACGTCCCGCTCCCACGTGACCCGTCTCGGCGGCCCCGCGCCCTCCCGCGCTCACCGGTGGGGATGCCCAGCTGCTTGGAGCCGCGGCCAAAGCCCCGGACGACCTCGCCGCGGCAGAAGTACGGCAGAGGCTTCATGACGCCGTCCGCTCGGGTCTCGGACTGCGGCCCAGTCCTCAGGTCCGGAGGAGCCGCCGTAGAGGTGGTGCCCGGACCCCCGGACCAGCCGGGGGACGCGGGCGGGAGCGCGGCCGGCGGGCCGGGCAGGAGCACAACGGGCCGGGAGGCGCCGAGGACACTCCGGGCGAGTCCCTCCCGCTGCTGATCCAACAGAAGCTGCCTGGCGACTGGGACGCTGTGTGTCCGCCTCGGGAGCGGCGGGGACGGCCGGAATAAATGCGATGGTGGGCGTGGAGGGCGGTGGGGGCGGGCCTTCGCGGAGGGACCCCCAACCAATCGAGCGCCACGCGCCTGCGCAGATTCACGGTCCGGAGAAGCGGAGCGCGTCCGGCTTCCGTAGCCCCGCCCACCGCGGCCCCACCTCCGCCTGGGCCCCGCCCCCGCCGTGGCCCCGCCTCCAGGCCGTGCGCTGCTTCTGGGAGTTTTCCACGCCCAGGCCCTTCGAATTGCGGCGGGGACTCCGTTTTTTCAGCCTGGCGGCTTTGAAGGCGCCGTTCAGGGATGGTAATACTAAGTGGTTGTTTTTTTTTGTTTTCCCCTTCCTCGTTTTCATTAAGATCCTGACGCCAAATAGAAACATTCTTTGGGTCCTTGGCAACCACTCGATTGCTTGTCATTCACCACTCATCCCGCACTTAAACATTTGTTAAAGTTCCAAAATTCCAGGTCAGAGATCACCTCTTCAAGAGGCCTTTCCCGCCCTGGCCGGCCTGGTTCAGCGGATGGGGGCGTCAGCCTGCAGACTGAAGGGTCCTGGGTTCGATTTCGGTCAAGGGCACATGCCCTGGTTGCGGGTTCGGTCCCCAGTAGGAGGCAGGAGGCAGCCGATCAGTGGTTCTCTCTTATCATTGATGTTTCTGTCTCTCCCTCTTCCTTCCTCTCTGAAATCAATAAAAATATATTTTAAGAAATAATAATTAAAAAAAGAGGCCTTTCCCGCCTGCCTGCCCTAAGTGGCCTCCATTTGACCGTGGTCTGAAGTTCTATCAGAATGTGAGCTCCAGAGGCGCAGGGCCTGTCTGTGACCAGTGGAAGACTACAATGATGCGGTTCTGCACCCCAGGAGGCACGCAGCCTTCTACCCACGCTCCCTCCTAGGCTGTGTTCTAGCAGCTTCATGACCCTGATGAAAGGCTTGATCTCCGCTGCAATGCAAATCCGTGAGCCTCTGGCCCTTGCGGGTAAAGGTTACGCTCAGAAGGACAGCTCGGGAGACACACATGACTCACAAAGTCATCCTCCTGTCTTGGTCTTGAGAAAGAAGTTTTAATTGTCCTCTTACCTTTCTCTACTGAAGGGGAGCAGAGTTTGCCACCCCCAAAAGATGCCTCTTTGGGGATATGGGTTACTTTAGGCTGGTGAATATAAAAAAGCAGATGTGGGGGGAGCTCTGAAAACCAAGTATAAGTTGCCCTTTGTAAGAGAATATTCACATTTGTGAAGGAAAGCTGCAAGGGTGTTGCCCTCACTGTACCCGGAAGAGGAGGCTATCAAAATCTCTGTAAAGCTGTTAACAATGAAGAGGGTGTGGACTTCTGCAGAACAGTCTTATCCTTGTTCACTGCTTTTCCTGGGTACCTCCGGTCACCGACTCCCACCCAACATCTTTTGCCTTTGGCTGAAGGTGACATTTAAGGCAATGGCTTCCACCATTTTGCCAACTTACTTGGTGTTGCTGGGTCTCTCCTGTGTGTAAGGAGGCCTGCGTGTTATTAAATGTAAATTTTTCTCCTGCTAATCTGCTTTGTGTCAATTTAATCGTTCCACCACCCAGAAGAACCTTGAAGGGTAGAGGAAATTTTTTCCCACGAACATTACAAATGCGTGGGAAGTTTTGTCCAGATTTAGCTATTGCTTTTGTTACCGAGAAAATCCACCAGCCCAGAATGGTGTCACTGGTGCTATATTCCTGGATACCAACCCTACAATAACCAGAATGGTGAGCAGAGGTCTTTTTCCCCAGGCTCATGTCTTGCAATGCTGAAGAATGAGCTCCACAGATCAGAAGATTGAAGCAAGAGTGTGGAAAATTTATTACAAGCAGATTCAGACTCCCTTCACGGGGAGTGGGGGCCCAGTAATGGGCTGCCCCCCTTAAGCCTTGTGGTCCAGGGGTATCTATTTGCTACAAGCCTGCTTCTATCCATGTGTCACCTGATTGATTCCCTCATTGTTGTTGCTCAGCAAGGGACCTGAACTTTCCCTGTTTCTATGTGTTCTTTCTCTGTTCCTACTTTCTCTGTTTCCATGCGTTCATACACATTGTTGCTACAGGCCCTCCCTTGTTTTCCCATGCCTCCCGCTTTGAGTCCAGAAACATTGTATTATTTCTGCTTGGTTGGTTCCTGTGATTATGCTTGCTCAAGCTGCCGTGTCTGCCCCTGCCTTTTCCTCCTGCCTTTGTTTCCCACTGGCCCCTGCCTTATCTGCCTGCCTTTCAAGTTAACCCTCTCACCTAGATTTAATACCTGACCCAACTGTTGTTTCAGACTTTCCTAGTCGTCAAATGACTATGAAGAGTAGTGTATACAGGGTGGATCCTCTTGACAAAGGGATTACTTACATTCACTGGTGGGACCAAGAGGGATGATGCAAAATCTCATCATGCTACTTAGAATGGCAGGCAGTTTAAAACTTATTGATTGTAAGTATATGATTGTCTAACCATGATGCTGTACACATGAAACCAATACGAAATGGTATTTTAAAACTTTAAAAAATAAAGGTAAATAAACTTCATTGCTACAGAATAGGAAGAAGCTAGGAACATTCCAGGACAAGTGGGATAGGGAAACTAAGGCAATTAAGGTAAATAGCAGTTTGCAGCCACCTAGTAAATCCTATCTTCCCCAAACCAAGGACACTTCAGAGTAAATGGTTTGTACTTCTCCCTCGGCCTCTCCGCCCTAGGCCTTCTCGCCCAAAAGCCTCTCGGCCTCTGCGCCCTGCTCTCGCTCTCTCTTGTCCTTGGCTGGATTCGAACCTCAGTCCCTTCAATCCCCAGGCCGATGCTCTATCCACTGAGCCAAACCAATCTGCACTCTTCTCCTCTCTTTTTTTTAGGGCCTAAAGCAGAGGCTTTCAATCACATTTTTTTTTTATGGTAGATTCAACTAAGACCACTTGTTGAGGTTAAAGCACTCACATTTGCCTCTTGTTGATCACTGAGAGAGAAAGAAGTCCTACAGGGCTCCTGTAGTTAAAGTGTGAAATCCCTACATGAGGAGAGAGAAAAGGAGAATATGTCATTTTTTTCCATGTCTCTAATATTCAGAAATATTCCCCTGAGAAAATTGGGGAGAAGCGACAGGGAATAAGGTTATGTGTGCCTAGCTCCTGATAAGCCTTCTCAAACTCCGAAAGAGTAACAGGATAACTCCCTGTGGACTAAAAGGCATCTCTGGTCAGCTTCGGTGTTGAAGAATGTCTTGGCTTAATAGTCCTTTTCCAGAGAGCAGGTTGCCTAACTTAGTGAAGAAGTTGCACCATGTGTATGTTTTCCATCCCATTCCTCTGACTCATCCTCTTAGATTTCTTCTCCGCAAAGCCAATTTAACAGTTGTATCTCAGACTCCGGCTCAAAAACCTCTCGAATGAGTTGTCACACCTGTATACTACTCTCACCTCACCCTAGCATAACCATGTGTACATGTTTATCTACATTAAAAGATGATGAGAGCATCCAGAGAGAATATTGGGAGAGCTATGGGTATATTGACTACTTATTATCTCATCCTAATCTCTAATTTTTTATTGCAGTTCTTCCAGAGCAGTCCAAATAAGACCCCAAGGGCTTGAAATAGTGTACAAGTTGGGGAATTATAATGTGTTCCAACCATAATATGAAAGAAAGTCTGGAAGGAGAGGACGTTGGAGAAAGTGGTCCCAGGCTGTCCTCACATGGAAGTCATTACAAAGCCTCTCTTTCCCACACTCCCTCTTCACTCTCTTTCTCCCTTTCACCAGGGTTACCTATTTGCTTTAAAATAACCCCTCAATTGAAAATTGAAAACAATTCAGGCCTTACTCAGGATTTTCACCTTTATCCTGAGAACAATAGGAAACCAATTTGGCAGACTTAATTAAATGAGTGGTCAGAGCAGGTTTTCTTTTTAAGTTCATTCTCGCTGCTGCATTGAGAATGGTCTGAGAAGGAATGGACAAGAAAGATTTGGACACAGCCGTCAGGTGGTGATAGGTAAGAGAGATCATGGTGAACTGAAGTGGTGGTAGCAATAAGATAGAAGGAGTATTGGACAGGTGTGGAAAGTATTTCTAAGGTAGAATTGATAGGTCTTGCTGACGGGTTGAATGATCTTTTACCCTCTCTGCATCCACCCCTTTGGGCATTTAACTTTGAAGTGTCCTCTGCCTCTGTCTCTGGACTTGACCATGTGCCTGGCTTTGCGTAATAGAATGAAGCAGAAGTACAAGTATGGTGCTTCTAAGTCTACAACTTGAGAGGCCTTGCTCTTTCTTGAGTTTCTGTCATCTCCATGAGTACATTCCTGAGATAGCCTACTGGCATGGAACAGATACGTGGCAGAGACTTGAAGAGCCCAGTTGAGACTCGTCTAGATCAGTGGTCGGCAAACTCATTAGTCAACAGAGCCAAATATCAACAGTACAACGATTGAAATTTCTTTTGAGAGCCAAATTTTTTAAACTTAAACGATATAGGTAGGTACATTGTTATTCCTAAGGCTTAGGAAGAGCCACACTCAAGGGGCCAAAGAGCCGCATGTGGCTCGGGAGCTGCAGTTTGCCGACCATGGTCTTAGGTGACCCCTGTGAAAGGGTCATTCGAACCCCAAAGGGGTCGCGACCCACAGGTTGAGAACCACTGGAGTAGAGGAAAGGGAAGGTAAGCACGTGGGCAATGGAGTCAGAATGGCACAGGGGGAGGTGCTGACCATAGAGGCCTACCACTCCGACCTGAGAAAAGATCCTTGGCTACAGGGATGGAGCCAGTGCAAGCCTGGGAAAATTCAGGAAGCTGATTGGTTATTTTGGAAAAGCTTGTTCCTCCCAAGCCTGAGAATACAGAATCCCGGGTGAACTAAGACGCTCTTTCTCCCTCGGTGACCCGCTCTCACTCATTTGTCCATGTTCTATCCTGCCCAGGCGCTGGAGACGGAGTGGGCCCCCAAAACACTAAGCTTTAGTATGAAGCAGAAACTCTGGGCATTGGCTTTTATTTGGGCCCTGCTGAAGACAAGATGGAACATTTTCCATGGCAGGACTGAGGGAGATGGGACATTGGAAGCTCAGGGTCAGCCATCACAAATGAATCATCTTGCCATGTCCACATCACAATCTCCCATGCATGGATCCTTGAAATGCTTTACTCATGATCCCATGGAAGAGCCTGTTTTCAATGGACAACTGTTCACTTCTAGAATTTTCCATTTAATATTTTTTGATTGTGGTTGACGGTGGGACGTGTAACTGCAGATAAGGTGGGACTGCTGTTAATTAGCATCTTAGGCATAGTGATCCCTCAGTATTAACTATTATTATTATAAGTACCTGTTAATTGGTAATAGAAAATTTATTATAACCAGACTATTATACAAATGACCTGGCTGAGGTATAATGTCTTAAGAATTTCACCCTTGAAAACAAACATAAAATCTCCCATGAAACCTGATATAAAAAAAGAAACAAAAATTATATTTAGTCACCACAAATATACTTTGTAGTTCAAACTTGGAAAATTTTACTTTGTATAGTTAAATTTACTCGGCTGCTCCTGCACACCCAACGCCCCCGCACTGGGGACTGAGCCTGCGTCCCGGGTATGTGCCCTTGACCAGATTGAACCTAGAACCTTCAGTCTGCAGGCAGATGATGTTCTATCCACTGAGCCAAACCAGCCTGGACCACTTCCACATTGTTTAAAAACAAAATTCAGTGAAGTAAAATTGAAGATCTAATGGTTTTATTAAGTGAATCATGAATCTAGCTGATTGGATTGTACAGATGGAAGGTTTTCATAGGAAGCAGGGTTGGACAAGGGAGCTATTAATAAAAGAAAAGAAAAGATTATTTTGAGGCCCAGCCATCTTTCCTGGGCATCATTTTTTCCAGAGAACAGAATGGGAAGGGTATTTATCATGTACATTGCCTCTTCTTTCTATCAGAGGAATGAAGAGGACCCATAGTGACACATTAACCTATTGGTGTTCAACCTGAAAATTCCAGACTGATTAAGAATACATTACAATGGGATCAGATATTAAATCTTGGTTTGGTATCATAGGCTTTTAGCATCAGTAATGCCATTTGGGGCCTGTGGTTGCCTCTTTAACATGTAGACAGTCTCTAATACATCCAATTTTGGTTCATATCACTATATATAATTTTTTAACATACTAAATTCAGGAAATATACATAAATTCATAAAATATGCTTACAATGAAATTTGAATCAAATTTTTTGGCACTCCTTGAAGCACACAGTGGGAACATTACTAATCTGGTCTAACACTATCATCTCACAGAAAAGGAAACTGAGACCTAGAGCCTGAGACTCGCTAATCCCCCCGCAAATGATATTCTATAAAATATTGGGGAGCCGTCTAGCCCTGAATTCTGTGTTTGACAGTGAACCTATAACCACCCTTTCTGGAAGAGTTAACTGATCACCTGGGTCTTTTTTTTTTTTAATATATTTTATTGATTTTTTACAGAGAGGAAGGGAGAGGGATAGAGAGTTAGAAACATCAATGAGAGAGAAACATTGATTCAGCTGCCTCCTGCACACTCCCTACTGGGTATGTGTCCGCAACCAAGGTACATGCTCTTGGCCAGAATCGAACCTGGGACCCTTGAGTCCGCAGGCCGACGCTCTATCCACTGAGCCAAACCAGTTAGGGCTCTCCTGGTCTTTTATATCAAACTATCTCAAAATATCCAATAGGAAAATGTTTGTTTAGTTGAGTGTTCAATTAATACACTCCACACACAGAAATGGAGAGTTGTTGATAGTACAATAAAAATGTTTTATTACCTGTATGAAATGTAAATAAAATTTTGTTACCTTTTATCCAAATAGAACATTAATAATATTTCTGAAAGATAAGATTCTAATGTTAGGCCAGGCCTGGAGGCCAACATATTACCTGAAAAATAAGATTTTTAAGGAAAATTCATTATACTACTTCAATAGGGTACTCTCCAAATCAAGATTGGGATGATTACTAATTTTTTTCATATAATTCAGTAATATTTGAGTTTCCACTCTTCTTTATGTTTTCCAGTATATTTTGCACCTAACAATTATTGCTTGTATAATTGGAAAAAAAATAAGAAAAAACACATTAAATTCTCACCACAAAAGCAAACAAAACCCCTACATCAGTTCATTCTTCATACATCCACAAGGTGGCACATTAACACTTTATTTTTACTTCACTGATACTTGAAATTAGAAAGGCAAAAGGAAAATCACAGTTAAGGAATATGTTCACTTCAGGCACTATGCTAGGCGGAGGATAATTCTATACTCAGCAGAAGAGATTGTCTTACTGCTTCATGCACTTAGACTTGTTACATTGGTGAGGCCTAACCATTGTTCACTACCTCTTTTCTCAATCACAAAAGTATTTGATAGTAGATTGCTCTAATTTGAAAAGTTAAGATTTTGGGGGGAGCTTGCTTTGAATATATGTTTCATTAAGGAAGACAAGGTGGATGCCCTAGCCGGTTTGGCTCAGTGGATAGAGCATCGGCCTGGGGACGGAAGGGTCCCAGATTCAATTCCAGTCAAGGGCACATGCCTGGGTTGCAGGCTCGGTCCAACGTGCAGGAAGCAGCCAATCAATGATTCCCTCTCATCATTGATGTTTCTATCTCTACCTTCCTCTTCCTTTCTGAAATCAATAAAAACATATTTTTAAAAAAGAAGAAAGATAAGGTGGAGAAGAAGAGAAGCCATAATTATACAATAGAAAATCGCAGACTTCTTTTCCATTAAAATTTTAAAAAAAGTTTTAATTCTATATTTGGTGCAAATAAGTGACATACCTTTTCTGAAGTAAAAATTCCTTTTGAGGATGATAAAGGGACCACGTACTAAACCTGACTGGCTCAGGAGAGGCCTGAATGGTGGACCATACAAACTCAGAGACTGAAAGTAACCACACAGGATGGACTGTACATAAAAATTCCTAATTGAAAGGGAGTCATGGCAGGTAATCATGTCCTAGGCTTGTAGGTTCCTTAACAAAGGTCAGTCTTTACCTTAAGTGAGCTTGTTGTCTTTTTGCATCTGAGATAACATTCTTTTGAAATGTCCGAGTAATCTTTTCCAGACCCTCTGGCTGGCACATCCACCAAACCAGAGCACGAGACCACAGAACCCCCTCCTGTTATCTTATTCCCTGAACACCACCTCTCTGTGCTGTAAATGGTCATTGCTAGCTATCTTATACTCACCAACGTAAAAGAAGTATGTGTTTCTCCATTTCACTCTTGAACCAATCTCAGAGATTCCCTCACTTGGCTTTCTCGCATCTCCTTAATCTACCACTGATGAATTTTGTATGACCCCCACTCCCTTTGATGTCTCCTCCTTTGATTCTAATGTATAAAATTAACAGTAAAACTGCCATTCTCCAGAGCATTTTTCTCAATCCCTTGAGATTTTGCTTTCCAGCAATTGTCAGTTTGGCTCAAATAAACTCATAAAAATTCTCTACAGGTTTGGACATATCTTACGTTGACACCTTTAAGGCACGATTTACTCATCATAAAAGTGGCTATTCTCTATCTTCAGTGAGAGCCTCCTGTCCTATGTTCTCTCAACTTCATGTAAAAACCATGACAAAATATGGTTACTGTTACTGTTGTAACTAGCTGGCTTATAGTGGGAAAACATCTATTTCCTCACTATTTAGTATGATGTTAGCTGTAGGTTTTTTAAATAGATATTCTTTATCCAATTGAGGAAATTCTCCATTTTTATCATGCCTGGGTATTTAATTTTGTCAAATTTTTTTTTCTACATTTATTATATAGTCTGTTGATGTGACAGATTATATAACCTGATTTCAAATGCTGAGTCAGCTTTACATACCTGAAATAAAACCCACTTAATCATTGTGTATAATTATTATTTTTTTAAAAATATTTTTATTGATGTTAGAGACAAAGGGAGGAGAGAGAGATAGAAACATCAATGATGAGAGAGAAAAATCATTGATTGACTGCCTCCTGCACACCCCCTATACGTGTCTTCCATTTTTTCTACTATTTTGGTTTCAGTTGAGCATTTTATATTCCATTTTCCTTTTCTTTAACATATCTATACTCCATAGTTTAAAAAACTTTTAGTCATTGCACTAGAGTCTGTAATATTCATTAACAATTAATTCAGGTCCACTTTTTCAAATAACACTATACTTCTTCACAGGTAGTACAAGTACTTTATATTAACAAAATATTCCTAATTCTTCCCTTCTGTCCTGTGTATCCTAGCTGCTGTAATGTATTTACTTATACTATATATATTACACACACACACACACACACACACACACACACACACACACACGTTTCCCAAAAATGTATGCACACTTTAACAGCTGACAGCTCAATTTTGAAAATGGAATGTATTTTAATAAACACTGCCTTTATAATTATTCAAAGTGTGTACATACATTTTTTGGGACACCCTACACACACACACACACACACACACACACACACACACTCATATATATATTATGCATTGTTGCTATCAACTATTACCTGTGTGATCAGTTAAGTATTAAAAATAATGGTTTTTATTTACTTTACTTATTCCTTCTCTAATGCCTTTCCTTTCTTTATGCATATCCAAGTTTCTGACATATCTCATTTTCCTTCTCTTTAAAGAATTTCTTTCAACATTCTTTACAAGGCAGATCTATTGACAACAAATTTCCTCAACTTTTATTTGTCTAAGAGACAAAATTCGCTCTTGCCCAGAATCCACTGGGAAGAGTGCTCCATTGATTGTGAGGCATTGTACGCCCCCCCTCCCGGCCCCAGCCCCCACCCCACCTCGCCCCCAGTCCATAGATTGTTTTCCCTTCAATGCAGGACTTCAAACTTGTTACTAAATTATAGTATTTTTGTTATTTGACAGAAGTAAACTAAGCTTCTTCTTGAATGAAATTGGAATACTTACTATATTTAGTAACACTAAAAAATTTTGCAAATTATATTTAGAAAAGCTCTTGCTTAAACAATGTTTTCATATCATTAATATTATATGCTTAATTGAAAACTTGATCCTTTTTATCTTGTTTTGTTTCTATAGTTCATCATGCTGTTCTGATTCTTTAGTTAATGTAATGTGACTCATCAGTACCAAAATGTAAACTCTAAAACATGAAAGTAAATTAGTTTCCTTGTATTAGTGGGATGAATAAGAGATCCCTATAAATTTGTTATCTTAAAAAAAAAGTTATATCTTGCCCTGACTGGTTTGGCTCAGTGAATAGAGCGTTGGCCTGCAGACTGGAGGGTCCCAGGTTCGATTCCGGTCAAGGGCATGTACCTTGGTTGCGGGCACATCCCCAGTAGGAGGTGTGCAGGAGGCAGCTGATCGACGTTTCTCTCTCATCGATGTTTCTAACTCTCTATCTCTCTCCCTTCCTCTGTAAAAAAATCAATAAAATATATTTTAAAAAAGTTATATCATACTTTCAAAAGACCCTTTAGTGTAAAATTTGTGTAAAATTTTCCTTAAAAAGTTTACTTAACTGCCCTGAATTTTGGAAGTTTTATTAAAAATGTGAAAAGAATGTGGTCAAATTTCATTCATAGCTTTTAGGCTTTGCTTAGAAGATTGAACAGTTTTTAATGAAATGGAAATTTGTCTTGGTTTTAAAAACCAATAGAAGATAAACTGTAGCGGTTATTGAGTAAGGTAAACAGATACTAAAATAAATTAATACTGATGCTTTAGAAAAGTATTTCTCTCCACCTTCCTCCAAAAAGAAGAAAAGAAAAACAACCCTGACATTTCCTGTTTGTCTTTCCACTGAGATTTCCTATGTTTTGCCCTCAAATCATTGTTAATCAGTGTTTTGAGTTCCATTGCCACGCTTGACCTTCTTTATCCTGGCAAGTAGGTAGCAACCACTTTATATTAAACTAAAACAAGTCTTGTAGAGCGTTCAGTTTGTACTGGAATGCAGACCTTTTTTTTTTAAGTTTTGAAGAGCATGAGATTGCTTCTTTAGCATTTAGCAGTTAAGAAAGTATGAGGAACTACGGTCATGAAATTTGTCCTTTATCTGCCTTAAATCTAAACAATGAGGTAAACAATTATTTTATTTGGAATCACTTATAAAGTTACTTATGAAGTTTATAAAATCAGTTGCCTTTACCACTATTAGTAAAATAAAATGAATCCTCCCTTGGCTCTCTCTTCAAACTATAAAGCAAAGATTATAACTTAGAAAGACAGCAAAAAAAAGCATATGGATAAAAAATTCCACCTCTGCAGCAGATAAGGACATGTGACAGATATTCAGCAAAATATGTCCTCATCTTTTTGACCCACTTCAGTGTACTTTTCCAGTAACTCATTGCATTTCAGGAGGATTATGGCAAATCTCACACATAGATCAGCTTTATGATTGTTTTATGATTGCTACATGATCCATATAACCTCGATAATTCCTTTTTCCTCTTTAGATTCTCTGTGCATAATCCTTTATAGTCCCATCACAACGTTCACCACCTAATTTAATGATTATTGGCTGGTGCCTGGCTCAGAGTTGTTACCTAAATAAATATTTCTTGAATAAATTAATGAAAAAAATAAATTGTTTAAAATGGCTACCAAAGGTTTCTATCTGGAGCAGTGGTATAGATCATACTGTTATACTCTGACTTGCATTTATTCCACATGTAATTGAAGCCCTAACATAAAAGTTACTGTTTAAAAATAACATTTAAAAGAGCTACTTAGTTTGAATATATGATACATGCACAAGGTACAAATGATATGGAGTGAAGAGTAAGTTCTCACTAACCCCACCCTCATCACCACCACTGCTTTGCCTCTAGTCACCGGTTTCCTCTTTCAAGGTCATCATACTTACCAGTTTCAAAGAGATTTTAATGAATAAAAGAATTATGAGAGTTGTCCCCCAAAATAACAAGTTCCTTGCAGATCTGCAACTAGAAAGGGACAGATAATGTCACTGATATTTTTCATGCCTCAATGAGATGAAGACTCAAGAACTCTTCAAAGAATAACATAAGCCGTGAAAACCATAAAAGTGAGTCAGTGTGATGCTATCGTTAAACTTTCCAATGTAGAACGGCAGCGTGCTCACTGAGAGAGAATACTTTGTTTCTGAAACATTTTTGATCAAAGGTTTGCTTTCTGACAGAGTAGGTTCGCAGTGAAATTGACCTTATTAGAACTAGGGGTAGACCTTTTCCTTTCTACCTTGCGTTCGGCTAGGTGATGGAGCCTCCAAAGAGTGGCTTACCTGTTTGTCAAAGGTGATCGCAGTGGAATGTGTACGTATTTCCTGAACTGTGATGGCTTCTAAGGAGCCATCTGTGGGAGAGGAGGAGGAAAGGGAGAGGTACTGAAGAGGTGCTTTCCCATCCTGGTGAAATGAATAAGCAGCCTCATCAATAGAAAAAAATCAGCCTTTACTATCCTGTTTAATGTTATAAAAAGTATCCAGTACTTTAATACTTAAAAAGTCCTTCCTTTTGTCAAAAGCTAAACAGAACCTGTAGGATGAAGCGTCGTGTGTTCCAGAATAATATAGACCTGGGTGATGGGTAGCTAGATCTCTCTTGTGCCCTAATCAAAATGAAAGGCCAAAAAGTTACATATCGCTATTGAGAAAACCATGATTCATTTACCCCACCTCAGAAAACAGTAAAAATGAAATCAGTCAACCTACAAGTAAAATCAAGTCAAATGTACTTTTCCCAGAACTTTTAGTGAAAAAGGACATTGAGCCACCATGAAAGTTCAAAAGGCTAACAAGGGTAAATCATTTTATTTTAATTTTATTTTTAATATACTTAATATTTACCCAAAAGTTGGGCTACCAAGTTTAGGCAACTGGCTAAATATTTAGAAAAAAATAAAATTAATTCCATACTTTATAACAAACACGAAATGAATCCCATCTGGATAACGTATTTAAATATCAAAATTTTGAGCGTTTATAAGTAAACAAACAAACAAACCTGTAAAAGTAATATTCTAAGTAAAAGTTTCTTAGTGTGTATTAGGTATATAGATATTCACGAAACTTTTGGAATACTCAGTCCAGAAACTATAAAGAAAAAGATTGTATCATTTGACTATACAAAACTTCTTCTCAGAAACAATAAAAGGTCAAAGGACACAAATATGAAAAATTTTAATAGAAAAATTCATTTGGGCCCTGACCGGTTTGGCTCAGTGGATAGAGCGTCAGCCTGCGGACTGAAGGGTCCCAGGTTCGATTCCAGTCAAGGGCATGTACCTTGGTTGCGGGCACATCCCCAGTAGGGGGTGTGCAGGAGGCAGCTGTTCGATGTTTCTCTCTCATGGATGTTTCTAACTCTCTATCCCTCTCCCTTCCTCTCTGTAAAAAATCAATAAAATATATATTTAAAAAAAGAAAAATTCATTTGGATAATAAATTTATGAAAACAATTGATTGTCTCTTATGGGTTGAATTGTGTCACCTCCAAATTCATATATTTAAATCCTAAAGCTCAATACCTTAGAATTGAGACTATTTGAAGATGAGGTCTTCAAAGATGTAATTAAGTTAAAATTAGTTCATTAGAATAGACCCTAATTCAATAAGACTGTGGTATCCTTGTTTGATGAAATTTGAACACAGACATATACTAGTACACAGGGAAGACTATGTGAAGACACAGGGAGAACATCCCTGTCTATAAGGCAAGAGGCCTCAGAAGAAACCAACTATGCTGACACCTTGTTCTCAGACTTTCAGTCTCCAGAATTGTGAGAAAAAAAATTCCTGTTGTCTAAGTTACTGGATATATGGTACATTGTTATGGCAGTCCTACCCAACTAATGCAAATTAAAACAGCAATTACAACTCTCAAACTGGTTAAGAGAAATTAAGCAAATATTTTTCTCAGTGCTGTTAAAAGTGTTCATATACTGTTGGCAGTAGTATAAATTTGTATTACTGCCCAGCTGGTGTGGCTCAATGGTTGAACGTCGACCCATGAACCAGGAGGTCAAGTCAGGGCACATGCCCGAGTTTTGGGCTCAATCCCCAGTGGGCAGCAGGAGGCAGGCAATCAATGATTCTCTCTCATCATTGATGTTTCTATTTCTCTCCCTCTCACTTCCTCTCTGAAATCAATACAAATATATTTTAAAAAAATAAAAATAAGTTGGTATTACTTTCTGAAGGACAATTTGAAAATAATATTGGAAATCTTAAAAATTGAATACTTTGACCCACCAATTATAATACTTCTGAGAATGAATCATATGGAAATAATCAACATTATACATGATGCTCATTAAAGCCCTGTGAAAAATTATAAATCTCCTAGATAACAAAATTTAAAGAACCAGTTTAAGACCCCAATTCCTAAACTAATTCTTGTTGATGATAATTATATTATTACTTTTATATTACTTTGTATTTTACCAAGTTCTTCCACAGCCATGAGCTCAAATAATATTCATTGGATGTTTACTATTTTCTAGGCACTATGCTAAACTGTGAATAAGACAGGGAATAAGAGGAGGGACTTAACCGAGTGTAGGAAGTCAAGGCAATAGGCTGGTTTTGTTGTTGTTATCAATCTTTTTTCCCCCTATTTTCTTAAGATACAATTGACATATAACATTGCATAAATTATACATGATGATTGATATCTACAATAATAAAAGCGTAATATGCTATTTAGACCAGACAGCTGAACAACCTTCCAGATGTCCTTCTGGACAACCTTCCAGATGAAGCCGGGGCTGCGAGGGCCGAGCTCCTTGCACGAATTTCGTGCATCGGGCCTCTAGTGTGTATATATTGCAAAATGATCACCACAATGAGGTTAGTTAATCTATCACCTCACATAGTTACAATTTTTAAGATTTACTCTCTTAGGAACTTTCAAAGTAGGTGGTTGAAACCTGCCTCAAAATGACAACAGAATAACTCATGAAGAAAGCCCGGCTTAGTTCTGTGCTTATTGAGATAAGGGATATCACTATCATCACTGACTCTTAGTAGTTTCTCAGAAGGGTGAAGGCAAAGGCAAGACACTTATGAGATTTTTGGGGTCTGGATTAAGGTGGCTATTTTGATGCAGAGCTTGATCAAAATTGGGCAGGTTTCTGACACACTTGTTCAGGATTGGTGGACACAGCAAGGTGACAACTTCCAGGTGAGCCTCTAAGAGCAAACAATCTTTAGATGTTGTCTGTTTTCCTGGGAAAGTAATATTTACTCTACTGAGGGTAAATTGAACAGTCTAGTGTTCGAATTAATGGACTTTCAGGAAGTTCCTGGAACAAACAATAAAATTACTTGCCATTTCATCTTTCTGGGAAAGAATTTCCTGGCATAGTAACATCAGATAAATGTAGACAGTAAGCTTTTTGTGTGTAGACAGTAAGTTATTTTAATTTCTCAAAAGAAACCTTATTAAATTTCATTTAATCCACTATTTCTCCAACTCATTTGACCATCACAATCTTCTTTTTTTTTTCTCTCCATAAAACCTGTTAACATTTCAAAGAACAGACCATACCAAGCATTAGACTGGGAGATAATTTCCATGAGAGCATATGAGCCAGTGGTTTTCAAAGGGTGGTCCAAAGACCAGCAGCGTCAGCATTACTTGGGAACTAGTTAGAAATGGGTCCCACCTACTAATTCAGAAACTCTGGGGGTGAGGTCAGCAATCTGGGTTTTAATCCACCCTCCTGGGGACTCTGATGCACCCTAAAGTTTGAGAATCCATGCCGTCAGCCTTTTAAAAACTCTAACTACCCTTTCCTCTTTTTCTTTTTCTACCCTAATGCAGAATTGAAACATGCAGTTGTCTCAGCAGGCTACTACCTGGTATTCCTTCAAGGAAACAGTCTTTATTTGTCTGCATGTATTTAGTGGAGATGGGGGCAGACATATTTTTTGTAAAAGCTGCATGTCCCTTTCTTTATATTGTGACTCATACTCTGACGTTCTCAACTCTTTTTTGAGCTCTTCAAAAACCATACTCTCTTTGCGCTAGATTAGGGCATTAGTGAGGAATATAAAATGTACTCGAGATTTTAGAGGAGAGCAGCAGGATAAAATGGTACCGGGATTTTGCTTTTTAAAAAAAATACCCTCCCAGCCTTGGGATATCTCTTCTCCCAAACCTCTTTTCTGGACTTTGCAGTTCCTGGGTGGCCTTTCTCTTCCTGCTCCTGACCCCACACCTTCTCTCTGAACTTTTCTTCTAAGAACTGTTCCGTTCCAGTCCCATAAAAGTTTTGAAAGTTTTTACCCCCACCTTCTTCAAAGAAACGGAAGGAAATATATTGAGCCAGAAGACTTGGTTTGCCTTGTGAACAAAAGCATCCCCAGTTCCCAGACCCCAGGAAGGCTGTGCTGAGGGAAGGTGACTTCCACTTCCACTCCCACATCTTGGCAGGGAGGAAACCTGAGTTACAATGGTATCGTGTTTCCAATTTGTTTGGGTCAGATTCCAGGGTCCCTTTTAGGTCGTTGTTCCAACCTGAGTCCCCCTTCATGTGGTTGGGGTCCTGCAAACCACTCATTTGCCTCCCTCCTGGTGGTTATTGGGAGAATGCAGGCTGCATCGTAATTCAGGGACTTGGTCCAGGAAGTGGCACATCCAAAAGAGACATTTATAGCTACCCGGGAGGAGTATTCCCTGGTGTCAGACTTTGTTGCACATTAGAATCAGCTGGGGAGCTTTAAAAAGGTCACACCCTACAGCAGTGACGTTGGAATCCTTAGTGCAGACTTCAGGCACCAGTATTTTTTTCAAGCTCCCGTAGTATTTCCAATGTGCAGCCATTTGAGAACTGCTGGGCTACGTGGCGTACAAAATCAAAAACGATGCCAAGACGCTGTAACCATTTTGTTCAAAGTGCTTCAAATCACAATGAGTTATATTTCCGTCACACTCTGTTCCACAGATGTTACATGTGAAACACAAAGAGAAAATGTGACTCAGACAAGGAAGACCACAGATGAACTGTTTAATAAAGGTGAATAGGAGATGTCACACTCCACTACCTCTGCTCCCATTTAAGCACAAAACATGGTAAATGCTGTATTATTCTTTGAGGTTTCCTGGGACCAAAAAGACTTTGGATCCCTCGCTGGTGTGACTCTGTTGGCTGGAGTATCGTCCTGTACACCAAGGGATTGTAGGTTTAATTCTGGGTCAGGGCACAGGTTGTGGGTTCCATCTCCAGTTGGGGTGGATACTGGAGGCAACTGATTGATGTTTCTCTCTCACATGGATGTTTCTCTCTCCTTCTCTCTTCCTCTCTCTCTAAAATACCTCCCCCACAAAAAGAGTTTGGAGAATGGGTGATACAGGAGATAATATAGGCAATTTGAATGGAATCACCCTGTATTAATTTATGTATTAATTTCTGAAAGGTTATATATCTGAGAAACCTGAAATTTGAAGAAGTAACATGGTCATGCTTTTAAAAAAAATTAATCTGATAGTTTGGGTTTTAATAATAAAATGTGACTCAGCTGTGGGAAATGCTCACATGTGGTCAGAATCAACATCAAAATAGTTTAAACTTGTTCCATAGCAATTCACACCGTGTGATTCTGGAGACACTTCTGTTCACAGCTCTGGCTTAACACAAATGTCAGTCAGACAAAGGCACTGTGAGGCTACAGAACCTACATCCTGGGGGTTACAGAATATTTAAATTGCAGGGGTGAGGGGGAATATTCAAGGAAAGGAGTTGATAGGGGAAGAGTTTTTATTCTAAAAAATTAATGTTTTAAATTTAATTTCATATTTTTAATTAACTTTTTTTCCAATTAATTGAGGGCTGAAGTTAGAAATTACTAACTCCATCATTACCAGAAGGCGAATCAGTCAAAAGAAGGACATAGATTAATTTGAGCAGATCTGTGTGTTGGCTGCTTCTGTCACTTTCCTAGTTTCCTTTCCACTATTGAACTATTTCTGCACTGGGATGGGCAGGACAGACCCTTGTTAGAAGGAGAAGCCATTTGATTTGGGGGGATTACCGGAGTGGACGCCTCCTGTCAACCCCACTGAAAACCTGGCTTACCTGGAGACTGCACAGGATATCCTACAACTATATGAATGGAAGGCCAATATGACCCTAAGACTTTGTCACAGAAGAGTCCACCCCCCCCCCCCCCCCAGCCTGTGTTTGAGGCCTGGATTCTTCCAACACAGGTTCAGCCTTGGGAATAAATGTCACCTCCCTCATGACAGATCTTGTAGGTTTCCCCACTCAATATCTACCCCCTATTCCTTGCTAACTTAGGGTTTTACCAGATAAAGCTCAGGGTGCCCAGTTAACTTTATTAAAAAATATATTTTTGTTGATTTCAGAGAAGAAGAGAGAGGCAGAGAGAAAGAGAGAGAAACATCAATTATGAGAGAGAATCATTGATCCGCAGCCCCCAGCACTCCCCACACTGGGAACTGAGCCTGCAACTCAGGCATGTGCCCTGACCGGGAATCGAACCAGCAGCCTCTTGGTCAAACTAAGCATACAATGAAGAAAAGCATTCTCTTCAATACATGGTATTGGGAAAATTGGATGGGTACATGCAAAAAAAAAAAAAAAAGAAAGAAACTAGACCACCAACTTACACCATACACAAGAATAAACTCAAAATGGATAAAAGACACCTCCCAATGCCACCCAGGGGCGGGCGGGGGCTGGGGCGAAGGCGAGCGGTGACCGTCGCCTCAACTGAGCCCTCACCCACCCACCAGAGACACGTCCCAATGCGCGGGGGCTGGGGCGAAGGCAAGCGGTGCCCATCGCCTCGCTGGAGCCCTCCCCCTCCCACCGGAGACATGTCCCAATGCGCGGGGGCTGGGGCGAAGGCAAGCGGTGCCCATCGCCTCAACCAAGCCCTCGCCCGCCCACCGGAGACACGTCCCAATGCCACCCGGGGGCAGGCGGGGGCTGGGGCGAAGGCAAGCGGTGCTGATAGCCTCGCCCGAGCCCTCGCCTGCCCACCGGAGACACGTCCCAATGCGCGGGGGCTGGGGCGAAGGCAAGCGGTGCCCATCGCCTCAACCGAGCCCTCACCCACCCACCGGAGACACGTCCCAATGCGCGGGGGCTGGGGCGAAGGCAAGCGGTGCCCATTGCCTCAACCGAGCCCTCGCTCGCCCACCGGAGACACGGGGCCCACTGAGAGAGAGAGAGAGAGAGAGAGAGAGAGAGAGAGAGAGAGAGAGAGAGAGAGAATGAATTAGGGTAGTGGCTAAAGGATCAAGGGGCTCCAGAAAGGGTTTAAAAAAGGGGGGGCGTAACATTTTTGTATGCTGATATGAAATATTCAGTAGAAAGAATAAATAAATGGTGTAGAAGAGATAATTACTGGGTGATGTTCTGGATTATGACAGAATGGTGGAGATCAAATGCCCAAGTGGAAGAGTCAGCTTTGCTAGGAATAGAGGCATACATGTCTTTTATTATTATTCAATGAAAAGAAGTAAAACATTTGGTTTTGGATTCTACCACCAGAGGGCACCTCTGCCACATTTCAAACTGGACTGTTAAGTCAGTATTAAATAAATACATTTATATCTGGGACGTTCTTGTTCAGTTAGCATTTTAGTTTGAAATACTCTGTGAGCCTACCTGATGTTTCCGTGTCCTGGGCCAAGTCCGCCCACTCTCCCTGGTGGCCGGGACACAGTGTTAATCTGTTTCTCCTCCACCCTCTCCAACCCTTTCCCCTTCCTTTGCTGGGCCAGGGCCTCATAATTGTAAAAATGCCCCACAGTTTCTCTTGGGCCCTCTCACCCTCAAAAGAGTGCATTTAGTGTCCTGGTGGCACCAGCCACCCCTTTCCAAAGGGCTTCTAGATAGGAAAACTGGAGTCCAGGCATATCTCCGAGGCCTGGAGCTTCTCCTTGTTGAGAGTTCATCATCATCTCAAACTCAGTGTCCAGATCATGCCCCACATTTGCTCTCTCCTTCCTATTTGGCCCTTCTAGTATTTTTAAACAGACATTTTTAAAAATCAATTTTATTGAGATATAGTTTACATATGAAGGGGAACAGAATTTGCCACCCCAGAATATGCCTGTTTGGCATAAGGATAAACTTGAGCTGGTTATTTTTTAAAACAGCAAACATGGGAGAAGCTCTGAACACTGAGCAGGTGACTCTTTTGTAAGAATATTTACGTTTATAAGGGAAATCTCCATTTGAAAGGGTGTCTCCCGCTCTGTACCAGGAACACAGGGTGACTAAAACTCTAGAAACAATTATCAGGGGAGAACACAACAATTTAAAGACTTATATCTCTATAACAACCATAACTGTGTTTACTGTGCTTTTCCTGTAACCTCTCATACTGCACACCCCCACCCCCCACACCCATCCAAATCTTCTTTTGTCTTTAGCTGCAGGTGGTATTTAAGGTGGTGGATTGGGCCATTTCAGGGAGTCATCGGTTTCCTTGGGTATCTCCCACATCTACAGGAGGTACGCTATGAAACGTTTGTTTGTTTTTGTCCTGTTAATCTGACTTTTTCCACAGGGGTTCTCAGCCAAGAACCTATAAGCATAGAGATAGAATTACTTTTCCTTCTTGTCACATACATTAAAATGTATCCATTTTAAGTGCATAGTTCACTGAATTTTGAGAAATGTATGTACCCATGTAATTACTACCATGATCAAGATAAAGAACATTTTGATCACCCTAAAAAGTAAGTCCATCCCCCTCAGCCCCAGGTAACAACTACTCTCCTTTTTTAAAAAAAATGTTTTTATTGATTTTTAGAGAGAGAGGAAGGAAGAGGGAGAGAGAGAGAGAAATTGATGTGAGAGGGAAACATCAATTGGCTGTCTCCTGAATGCCCCCTACTGAGGATTGAACCTGAAACCAGGGCATGTGCCCTGACCAGGAATCGAACCAGCAACCTTTTAGTGCACAGGACGATGCCCAACCAAACAAGTCACACCAGCCAAGGCCAACTACTCTCCTTTCTATCACTACTAATTAGATTTGCCTATTAAGAAATCCAAATACACAAATATGAATCAAATGATATATGCTCTTATGTGTTTGGCATCATTACCTCAGCATAATGTTTCTGGGATTTATCCATATTGTTGTGTGAATCAGTTTTGTTTTTTAACTAAGTAGTATTCCATTGCATGGATATGTCACAATCTATTCAGGCAGGTACTTCTTTTAAGTTGATTTTTCTAATAAACATCATGATAGGCATTTGCTCACTGTAAATTATTTTCCTTTTTGATAAAAATGTTCAATTTGTTAATGGCTAGCTTATTTACTCATGTATTTTATACTTCTTTTCAAAGTGGAAATATATGTTTAAAGCTATGATGGTTGCAAAAATATTTATATGTATATTTTTCTTTATCCAAACATTTAAGAAGTAGAATGTAAAAATCCCTGGACATGACTGAATATGCATTATTTATTTATATCTTTGATCATGAGTAATAATTCGTGTAGTGATTGCTCTTGTTTAAAAATCCACTAATATATTAACATTACTTTCTATGACAATATAGAATGATATCCCCACCACTTTTTTACAGCTACATAATACCAGCACAAATAACCATTTTTCTACTGTTGGAAGCCAAGGACACTTTCCCCTTTCCCTCTTAGTTCTTCTGGCTGGTGAAATAATTTAAATGACATACAGTAGATTAAAAGAAGAAAAATCAAGTTTTAATACATGTATACGGGGAATTCACATAAGCATGAAAATACCAAACACAGTGAAGCAAAATGAGGTATACATGTCATTCAGAACTAAGGAGAGGGAAGTAAGGCAATTCACAGGAAGATGAAAAGAGTTATTATTTAGTAAACAAATGTATACAGAACCACCTTGAAACAATGGGACACAGAGAGGACGTGGATCAAAGTAGATTTGCTAGGTTTCACCCTAGTTTATATTAAACTATTTATATTTATATTAAAATACTAGAGGCCTGATGTACGAAATTTGTGCAAGAGTAGGCCTTCCTTCCCCTGGCTGCTGGCACCAGCTTCCCTCTGGCACCCAGGACCCGGTCTTCCCTCGCAGCCCTGGCTTCATCCGGAAGGTCGTACGGAAGGACATCTGGTCCAATTAGCATATTACGTTTTTATTATTATAGATACTCATCTATACTCATCTATAATAGCTCACTTTTTACAGAAAGTCCCTTTGTCTAAATTTTTTTAGGCAGTTAGGGGGATTGTCAAAGGTTCTTCATAAGCCTTCTGGGCTTTGACTGTTTTCAGATCTAAATAATTCACATGGCAGAGGGGCACATCTTGGTGACTTGTTTTGAACCCCTACACTATCAATGAAAACTGTTTTTAAAAGATACTGTTTCAGTGAAAGACTCATTAAGTGTGTCTATAGCATACCCTTTGGGGTTATAAATTCTAGCCCCTG
>NW_005871079.1:5058476-5066015 GCF_000147115.1 Myotis lucifugus
ACATAAGTGTCCTTTTTTTCCCCCCCGCCCTTGACACACCCCTACCCTCCCTTACCCCCCAGTGTCTTATGTCCATTAGTTATGCTTATATGCATGCATACAAGTCCTTCGGTTGATCTCTTACTCCCCTCCCTCCTGCCCCCCAACTCTCTCTGGCCTTCCCACTGCAGTTTGGCAATCAGTTTGAGGCAGCTCTGCCTCTGTATCTATTATTGTTCAAAAGTTTGTAATGGTCTTTATTATCCATGAATGAGTGAGATCATGTGGTATTTTTCCTTCATTGACTGGCTTGTTTCACTTAGCATAATGCTCTCCAGTTCCATCCATGATGTTGCAAATGGTAGGAGTTCCTTCTTTTTAACAGCAGCATAGTATTCCATCGTGTAGATGTACCACAGTTTTCTAATCCATTCATCTACTGATGGGCACTTAGGCTGTTTCCAGATCTTAGCTATGGTGAATTGTGCTGCTACGAACATCTGGTTACATATATCCTTTCTGATAGGTATTTCTGGTTTCTTGGGATATATTCCTAGTAGTGGGATCACAGGGTCAAATGGGAGTTCCATTTCCAATTTTTTGAGGAACCTCCATACTGCCTTCCATAGTGGCTGCACCAGTCTGCATTCCCACCAGCAGTGCACAAGTGTTCCTTTTTCTCCACATGGGATAACATAATTATAAATAACCATAGCTCTTTTAAAAATGAGAAGAATTTTTTAAAAAACCAAGAACATAATAAACATAAGGCACAGAAAATTATTCTAAGACATAGAATCTTTGCCTTCTAGGCAGATTACTCAGAAGGTAAAGAAAAACTTGATTACAACCTCTTATTAAGAGCAGACCAGAAATCTAAGAAAATTTTATCATTTTAACAGCAAGAACCCCAAATTCTGTTTTTTTTTTAAATCAATATAATATTTGACACTAAAGCTTTAAAAAACTTCTTCTAAATGAAACCATCAAACCTTTAAAAACAAACAAAAAAACCTTAGCCAGCTTTGACAATGACAAAATTCCCTCTCTGAGAACCTTCTACAACTTTCTACATTTTTTCTGGTTTTGTCCTATACTTCTCTCTTCATCCCCACCCCCTCCCACCCTCCCCCATGGTCCCCTCCCTGTCTGCCTAGCTTCCTTCTGTCTCTTCATGAAGGCATGCAGTGTCCTCCTCCCCAGGCTGTGTCTTTGTGACTAATAAACTGTTATCAATCTCATCTGTCCAGTGTCCATCTTGGCCATCTCGTACTACTTGGGCAGGGGATCATTCTTCCTTCACCAATGAGGTAAAGAAGAGGTGAGCATGATAGAGGGAGCCTATATCTCAAGGGGCTGGAGTGGGTAGGGAAGGGTTGCATAGGAGGTAGAGTCAGTAGAGGTGCTGACAGGATAGATCAAAGGGTTTAAGGCAGCTGAAGAGAATGTTAAGGTGATAAAAAGGAGAAATGGAGATAGTGGGAAGGGAAAGGTTTCAGATGAGCTAGTTTGAGAAGATACCAAATTTCCCAAAAAGGCCTTGGTAGTCCTGAATTGCCTTTGGTAAATTTTGCCAATTCCTGAAGATATTAAACTAAATTAATGCTATAATGACAACTAGTCAGTGGGAGAGACAGATAGAGGGTGCCGGATCAAGTAAGAGTTATTTGTGGGATTAACAAAAGTTAATCCCCAAAAATAAACTTTAAAGAAGGTGAGAAAGAATCCCACTTCATTAATTCCCTGGCCTAATCCCTGGGTTGAGGAACAAAGGGAGAACAGAAGAGGTCTTACAGGAGGGCCAAAGAAGAATCTTTGTTGGAAAATATTCTCTTTTTGCTAAAAAGAATTAAAGTAACTTCAACAGACAAGATGTCCTGAGCACTAGCTCAAGAATGGAACTCACCAAAGGATGTCAAATTGCTGAATGTGGGGGTCCCTAGGGGAGGTATAATCCTGATCTGGGTCACAGCACCATTAAACTGTCAAATAAAACCAAATCTGAATTTAGGTGAAGGGAAGACTTGTTCAAAGGAATTACCACAACAGGGAAGGGGTCTATTGGACTACAAGGGGGAGAGGGTGTAATAGGGAAAATGCTTCCATTGTAAGATATGTAAGCTTTTGAAAGGCCAGGCAGAAAAGGTCTCTTATAGGGAGGAGTCCAATGGCTAGAAAGATCCTATCTCAGGGAGTGGGATTGTTGTAGGCAGTTAGAGGAGAGCAGAGCAAGGTCGATGGGCCAGGTACAGAAGATCACCAGGGTAGAAAGCCCCAGGTGCCTAGCAACAGACAATCCATTGTAGGATGGGACCTAGCCCCCAGGGTGACTTTTCCTCCCCTAGCATATTGCTGGCTCACAGTTTGGACCAGGACCACTTGGCCTTTCCTACCTAGAGATAACATCTAGGCCTCAGTAGTATTTCAGCTCCAGGCCCAGACAAGCAACAAAACAGCCTCAGGACCAACTGCATTGAATAATGACCCTCTGCCTGCCCTGGTGCTGGCCAATCAGTCAGTGGAGACCACAACCCTGAAAGGACACACCTGGAAAACTGCTGAATATTCCTTTGAGATCTTCCCCTGGGGCCTCCCCTAACATCCCCACCCTTAAAACCCTTAGGACTGGAGGATCCAATGCTCTCCTTCTGGGAGCATGTTACCATTAGCTTCCTCATTCCCAAGCTCCAAGGGCCCTTCCTTTACCTCTATAACTTGTTTCCTAAGCTCACTTCTAGGAATTACTTCTTCCTCTGTGATTTACCAAATAAATGTTCTCTTACAGTTTGGGTCTTGGCTCTGAATTCTTTCCTAGCCAGAACCCAAGTACCAAGGTTGCTGAACCCAGGTTTGGTCTGACCCCATTTGTCAGACACCTGGTGTCATTCCCACTGCCTACAACAGGATACGCAGGAGGCATCTTTGAGCTCAGATGGGAAGGGGCCATTAGGGCTTCGTTCTGCATCCCAATGCTGGCTTAGGCTGAGGGTGGATGAAAGCTCAAAGGCTTGGGAAGGGAGGGAAGCCAGAATAAAGTTTGATCAAGGAAAGTGAGCAGGCATTTTGTGCAGATTGGCCAGTGGGGACAAACAGCTCAGTGAATCATTTATGAGACAAAAAAAGAGAATTTGGAGGGTCTGTGTCTGGCCTCATCACAGGTAAACAGGAAGCTCTCTGTGAGTCTATTCTAAGTGAGTCTTGAGCAAAGGTGGTGGTTCTTCCCAGTAAGCTGTCTTCTGGAACACAGAATAGTGTGCGTGTGGGGGTTTCTTTAGCCATCACTATCTTCTGGGAGCACAGTTTGGGTCAAGTTCAACATTATCCCCCTTACTTAAGTTACACTTAATTTTTTTTTTTTTTAGCCTCTGGGATGATGCTCTAACTAACTGAGCTACATGGCCAGGGGAAAGTTGTACTTTTAACCATAGTTATAGTATATTTAAAAAATATATTATAATTGTCTTAAATTACCACTATAACAGCTCTGTTTACTAGGACTTCCCTGCATCTATATTAGGATATTTGATAGTTGTAATCATGGGTTTACTCCTTATGCTGGTTATGAAGGTATATCTTGAAGTTCAAACCCATCCTTCTGTACTCTGGTGATGCTGTGGCTGTGACACAGCAAACCATATTTCCTGTAAAGTTTGCCCATAAGGTGGTGCTTGGAGAGACTGGAAGCCTGGAGTGGGAAGAAGGGACTTGCTTCTTGATATCAGTTTGCTGTAACTGAGGAGACAGAGGGAAGCTGGTAGTCAGGAATGGGGACCATGGTGGTGGTGGGGCTGGGGGAGAGAGGAAGTAAAACTGGGGAACCCAGCTAGGCAGAATTGCTAGGTAACCCAACTGGACATGGAAAGAAGGGCACACAGGAGAGACAAACTTTAAAATGTATGGATTGTTGCTAAAACAAGCAGGTTTCAGATAACCCACCACAAGGCAATGAGGCGTATAAACCAATCCCAAGGATATTGCTAAGGCAGAAGTCTTTGAAAAGGCCAAGCAGGAGCTAGCAAGGCTGTATCCAGCCCCCTAGATTAAAAATCAGGCATTTGGGAGGAACCAAGATGGCGGCGTAGGGAGTAGACCTGTGCAGGCTGCCTCCCACAACATCATTGAAACTACCAACTATAAGACAAACAATCACCATTCAGAACCATGGGGAAGTTGGCCCAGTGGAAGTTCTACAACTGGAAGGAGAGAAGGAAGCGCAGTGAGACTGAGTAGGAGCTACAGAGGCGCCAAAAACAGAGGTACACAGTCGCACGCCAGGTGGGCTGCAACTGGATGCGCGGTTTTTTTTCAATCGGATTGCTCGGGGCAGGTCTCTGAGGCCCCAGGCCCCACAAGGAGAGGCGGCACGGTCTTGCAGTGGTCGGAAAGCGAGGGAGGCTCTGGCACGCAGCTGCTCGCCGGCACTGGGGGACGCGAAGTCCCCGATGTCCCGGAGAGGCGAGGAGCCGCAGAGATGCCGCCATTGCTATTTGCCCCACCCCAGCGACTCCCTGAGACCCTGCCCTACTCAATTTACATTCCCATCCAGGCTGTGCCAGAGGCACAAGAGGAAACGCCTGTGCTTTTACAAACTCTTGAATCCACTGAGCTGGTTCAGGCGGGATCATGAGGCACCAGACCCTACGGGGAGAGGTGGCACGACCTTGCAGCAGTCAGAAAGCGAGGGAGGCTCTGTTGCACGGCTGCTCGCCGGCACTGGGGGACTCGAAGTCCCAGAGCCCCAGAGAGGCGATGAGCCTCGGAGACGCCATTGCTATTTGCTCCACCCTGGCGACTCCCTGAGACCCAGCCCTAATCAATTTACATCCCCATCCAAGCTGTGCCAAGGGCACAAAAAGACCCACCTGCGCTTTTGCAGCCTAACCCAACAAATTGCAGACTTCAACTCCTTGAACCCATGGGAGACACACTCAAGAAGCAGACCCAGGAGAACCAAGATGGCAGTGTAAGGTACAGACCTGTGCATGCTGCCTCCCACAACAACATTGAAACTACCAACTATAGGACAAACAGCTATCATACGGAACATGGGAAAGCTGGCCCAGTGGAAGCTCTACAACTGGAAGGAAAGAAAGAAGAGCATTGAGACTGAGTAGGATGTGCAGAGACACCAAGTACAGAGCCCAACCCAGCAGGCTGCAGATTTCAGCTCCTCACATCCAGGAGGGACGCACTAAGGGGGCAGAGTCGGGTTTGGGGCAGGCTGGGGCCGGGCCCGGCTGGGCCGGCAATGTGGAACCGCTGTACCAGCAGGCGCACAAACACGCCCACCGGCTCCAGTCTCACGTGGGGCGCTGGGGGACGGCAGACAGGCAGTCTGTGCACTTGGTGGAGGGCGAAATCCGAGCAGGCGTGCTGGATGTTCAGCCACCAGGAACGCCGGGAGATTTTGTCTGGTGGGGAGCCGCCCAGCAGGGGACAGAGTGCCAAACTTCGTCTTTCCCCCGGGTGAGGCTGGGGACGGCCTCGGTGAGGTCGGGACAGCCCCCGGTGAGGCTGATATAGCCCCCAGTGAGGTCGGGATGGCCCCAGTGAGGGCCGGGATGGCCCTCGGTGAGGTCGGGGATGCCCCCGGAAAGGTTGAGATGGCCCCAGTGAGGTCGAGACTACCCCGATGAGGTCAGGACGGCCCCGGTGAGGTCGGAATCGCCCCGGTGAGGTTGAGACGGCCCCCTGTGAGGTTGGATGGCTCCAGTGAGGTCAGGACGGCCCCGGTGAGTTGAAACAGCCCCAGTGAGGTTGGGACGGCCCCGGTGAGGTCGGGATGGCCCCGGTGAGGTTGGGATGGCTCCAGTGAGGTTGGGACAGATAATGGGGACCAGTATAGACTGATGAACAGGGGTAGATGCAGAGGCAGAGCAGCATTGAACAGACTGTCAAACTACAGTGGGAAGCCTGGGGAGGGTTTGGGGGGGGGGGGTGGTTAAGAGATCAACCGAAGACTTATATGCATGCATATAGGAATAACCGGTGGACACAAGACACTGGGGGGTGAGGGCCGGGGGAGTGTCAAGGGGGGGAAAAAAGGAGACATATGTAATACTCTTTGTAATACTTCAAGAAATAAAAATTATTTTTAAAAAAATCAGGCATTTGCTCTTGCTCCCCCACCCCCACCCCCCACCCCTGTGTGCTAGATTCCTGGGTTGATGGCAGGAGATATGCTCCCCTGCGCCCACGTGGCTTATGGCCATGTGGGACTCTGCACATGGACTAATAGACTTGAACGCCTGACTCTAACATAGAAAGGAAGCTCTGGGCACTGGCTTACTCCTAACCCCAGCTGCACCTTTGCCAGGACTTCCTTCTCTCAATAAACTTTGGTTCCACTGACCGGTTTGTTCTGCGACTTCATTCTTCTATTTCGTGAGACGACGAACTCGGAATCAAACCGCACGTTTCGGTTTCATAACTGCCACGTCACCCAGCAATGGTTCTCTTCCCTGGCTGCAGCAATTGGTTCCAAATTCTAGTTTTTAATCTGCCTTCTCAGATCCAGCAACCTTCAACATTTACCTTCAGAAATACCCCAGGGTAGGGGGCTGGGGGGGTACAGTCCCTTCCTTGGAAGCCTGAGTCCCAGCTCCCTCCAGGCCCTCTTCCATCTCTTAGTTTCTGATAATCCGAGTACTTCTCTATCCAGATCTCTCAGTGGCAGCTGCTTCCTGCAGTTACTATCTCTCGGTTACTGCAATGGTTCCTCTTGCCTTTCCAACCCTCCATTGCCTGTTTAAGCAATTCCTTAAAGTTTTTCTGTAAAAAAAGCTGCTGAGATTTCTGTTTTCTGAGTAGACCCTGACACCCCTAAGAAACCCAGAAATACCCTTTGAACTCCTTGTATAAATTTATGATAGGTTTGTTATTGTGGTAACTAAATGACATTTATAGGATATACCCAGTGTCCAACTGACAAAAATCTATATTCTAAAAGTTAATTTATAAATCCATTGTTTGAATCTTGAAATTATTTTTCCAGGTAAAACAATATTACACATTAAAATTTGATGAGCAGATCAATCCACCAATGCTCATAATATATCTGAAGCACAACATTGTACAAATTGTGTTAGGGAACAGAATTAGCATTGTTTTGGCAATGTTAAAGAACAGAATTCAGTGGAGCAAATTTGGCTTTATTAAGTAACTAGAGGCCTGGTGCACAGATTTGTGCACTGGTGGGGTCCCTTGGCCTAGTCTGCGGGGATCAGGCTGAAACCAGTTCTTCGATATTCCGCGAGGGGTCCCGGATTGTGAGAGGGCACAGGCCAGGCCAAGGACCCCATGGGTGCATGATCGGGGCCAGGGAGGGACTGCAGGAGGGCTCCAGGGCGTGCCCAGCCTGTCTTGCCCAGTCCCAATCTGCTGGACCCCAGCAGCAAGCTAACCTACTAGTTGGAGCATCTGCCCCCTGGTGCTTAGTGCACATCATAGCGATTGGTCGAATAGTCAGAGGGATAATTAGCATATTAGGGCATATATATATATATATATATATATATATATATATATATATATATATATATATATATATATAGAGGCCCA
>NW_005871079.1:5066219-5067919 GCF_000147115.1 Myotis lucifugus
AACTGGTCTACCGGTCTTTCGGTCGACCAGTGTAACGGTTGCTTAGGCTTTTTTTATATATAGTTCTTAAATTAGGCAGCAAATAGGAGGAACCCATGAGTTGTACAAAATGGAAGGTTTTATAGGCAGAAAAAAGCTAAAAGAGTGGATTATTTTAGGCAAAGCCACCTTCCCTTTGGGAAGGTAGGGGTCTTATCAGGCGGTTTACTTCACTATTTCATCAGAAAATTCCAGAGTGATTGGTTCAAAATTCTACTGAGGCTGAAACTGCAATTAAATTAGTTATTAAGCTTTGGTTTGGTGACATAGCTTAGCAAAGTGACTGCATTTTGGCCTGTGTTTCTTTTTTGTTTTTAATCTGTTTTTATTGACTTTTAGAGAGAGAGGAAAGGAGAGGGAGAGAGAGATAGAAACATCGATAAGAGAACCATTAACATTGATTGGCTGCCTCCTGCACCCACTGCACTAGGGATGGAGCCTGCAATCTGGGCATGTGCCCTGACTGGGAACCAGTGACCACCTGGTACATAAGTTGACAATCAATAGCTTAGCCACACCAGCCAGGTTTCGGTTTCTTTTTTTAACAGAAATGTATATCCAAAGTTTCAACTATTGTGCTAATAACAAGTTTTATTCATCTTCTTACTTTTTATTTTAAAAATTTTAATAACTTTATTATATCCAAAATATTCCTGTTTCTACTATAATCAATATCTAAAAATACATTTAAATTAGGTCCTTAAATTTTTTTATATTAAATCTTCAAAATATGTGTATTTTACACTTCTGACAGATTTCAATGCAGTCCAGACACATTTCATGGGCTCAATAGCTACATGTAGCTAAGTGACTACTGCATTAGCCAATACAATTGTTGAGTATATGCCAAAGAGTAGAATTGTTGGATCATAGGATGTGCACATTTTATTTTCTTTCCGTTTTTCAGATACAAATGTTTAATAATATGAGTAGGTAACTCAAAAGGAAGCAAATCTGATTACCCCTTTAGAAATTAAAGAGTATTCTTGTAGATATTCTAAGTATTGATGATTAGAAACAAACTTAAAATATCCTTGATGTAAGCCTAGTATGAAAAAACTAGTCAAGTGAGAGTGAAGGAGACATGGTTAGTCTAATGGAAAGAAGTGAGGTTTAGTTTCAAACATTAAATTAATAATAGTTATGAATTTAATTTCATAATGCCCTGTGAAGGTTTTTATAATATATTTGCCTTCATAATGTCTTTACATAAAAATATTATTATGTACCTTAGTAAAAGAGGTCACCTGGATTAGCAATAGACAGAGAAAACAAATTGCAATTACTTGTGTGTTTGTGTGTGTTTTGTTTTTTTTAGTTTTGACTGAAATGCAAATTCTGTGTATATTTGCAGAAGATATTTAGGATTCACACTTTTGTTCCCATGATAAAAAAATATAAACCCCAGTTTAGCCATAGCCAGTTTGGCTCAGTGGATAGAGCATCGACCTATGGACTGAAGGGTCCCCTGTTGATTCCAGTCAAGGGCACTTGCTTGGGTTTCTGGACGATCCCCAGTAGGGGGCATGCAGGAAGCAGCCAATCAATGATTCTCTCTCATCATTGATGTTTCTATCTCTCTCTCCCTCTCCCTTCCTCTCTGAAGTAAATAAATATATATATATATATATATATATATATATATATATATATATAAATAT
>NW_005871079.1:5068019-5115519 GCF_000147115.1 Myotis lucifugus
GCCACAGTTTAAAAGGAGCTCATGAGTTCTTAATGTATTATAAAAAGATTACTTTCCTAAATAAAATTAAAGCAAGATGCTCCAAGATTATCATTGGAGCAGGAATCTCCTTGGGAAGGAGGCAAGATTTACCTTCCCCCAGGAATATTTCATTAGCTCCACTTATTATTAGCTCCACTTAGGGGGCAATGTCAACCTCTGCTCTGTATGGACCTGTGCCAGAATGCCCCACCTCCCATTTAACCTCATTAGGTAGAAAGCCCAAAAGGGTGAGTTCAACGGTGCCCTCTAGGCCAGCCCAGCCCTGCCTTCTGCATTTCCTGTGTCTCCCTAGACTAGCAATGACCTACTTTTGTTAGAATGACGGTCAGCAAGCAAGCTTCCAGTTACAGGGAAACCCACCTACTCACAGGGTCTCAGCTTTACCCTACAGATCCAGCAGAACACGGTGGGCGGGACTGCGTATGCTCCTTCATTTACTTCAATGCATGTCGTTGAATTAATAAATGACACCAATATTAAGAACAACGAAGAAGACAAATGCACAACGTTCCTCTTGCGACAAAGGAGACTGTGTCAACTTTTATAAATGACTACCAGGCCACGTGCTGTCAGGGCGGGAGAGAGGTGTTTACTATTTTGCACGGCACTGTGGTTTATTCCACACTTAATCTTAGTTTTTATGTGAAAATACACCTGCACATAAGGAGTTTTTAAATGCTAAATTTAGTAAGCAAGGCTCATTGGGGAAAAAAAATACATGATCATCTCTAAACTTTGTATGAGATCAAGAACCTTGGCATTACTTTTTTTCCTTTTTGTTACAAAACATTTTCATTTTTTTAAAAATCAGAAAAGGCAGTGCTTCCTCCAGTTTTCCGCCTCTGAGGAAGGGGACATAAAATTCTGAAAAAGACCCCACTCACGCGCCCAGCCCTTGTCCCCTTCGGAGAACTAAAAACCAAGGCGAACCTGAGGAAGCAGAGGGAGGAACTACGTGGATGCCTGCTCTCCTCCGGGAGCGCGCAAATGCCCAGAGGGCGCACGGACCCGGCTAGGAGCAGGGAGCCCCAAGCCCCGCACGCGGGGAGGCGGGCGAGGCGGCGAGGGGATGGGCGGGGCCTAGGGGGGCGGTCCCAGGGGCGTGGCGCGGGCGGGGGCCCGGAGGCTTAGAGGTGCGGTTCCAGACCGCCGCTAGCTCAGCGCAGACCCGGGCCAGTGCGCGGCGGGTGAGGAACGGCTCCGCGTGGCTTCTCTGGGGCGCCACGCGGTACCGCACCCTCTTGCGCCTCCCGGCCAGACGCTCGCTGCAGGTAACCAACTCCCCACCGACTTCCCCGTTTCGCCGCCCGGTGGTGGGGGAGAGATGGATGGATGGGAGGAGGGAGCGGGCTCTTAGCCAGGGCCCCGCTGCTCCGAGTGGAATGGGCTCCATCCGGGCGGAGGAAGCTGAGCCGGGGCTGGAAGTGTGGGCGCGCGGTGGGAACCCGCGGCGAGCGAGTGCGCCTTGGGCCATGGATGGCGCAGGGCGCTCTCCCTTGACCCTACCCTTCCGCCTGATCAGTGGTGCCCGGGGCCAGAACTCTGGTACCCAGTGTCACCTGGAAGCCACTTTTCTGGCCCTGCAAAGGGAGTCTAAGCTTAGAAATCGGGACAGTTGGCTGCAGGCATGGACAGGCTAGAAGCAAACAGTTACTCATTGCCATCCTCTGGGTGCCAGGGACTTGAACACTAACCGTAGCCCTGCAAAGAGACATTACCTCTAGTTTACTGATAAAGAAGCCGACGCCAGATAACAAATAACTCAACCTGGGCGACTGGAACCAATGGAAAAGAGGCGCTAGTCTTGGGGCTTCCCCAGTCTTCCTGCTCCCTCGCTGTCCTTCATGTGCAGGGCTGGGAAACTCGTGCTGCCGGGTCTATTATGAAAACAGGCGATTCTTCTTAAACACAGTTTAATCCCTACCTAGGATTCTTTTTAAAATTTTTGTTAGCATCCAATTTTTGATTCCAATTCTTCCAGGTTTTGGTCATTAGCTTCCGACGTGTTAGCTCTTGCTCACAGCCCTTCTTCCCCTTGCAGCGCTTTCTCTCAGATACAGAGCAAAACAGAGGCACCCTTGCCTGCCACACACCATCTTTCACGGTGGACGCCTGCAGATCCAGGCTGGACCTATGGGCTGCCCAGTGGAGGTAAGTTTTGTAGTTACCTGGCATCCTGCGTATTCTTTGCTTTGCTATTTCTTTGTTAGAGGGAAGAGAGTCTTCGTTTTACAAGTAGAACAAGAGGCGAATCGGGAGGGTATACGGTGCTCAGAGAAAGCCATAGTGTCTGGAGATGAGAACCTGGCCACAGCTTTTTGTGGCCTGAATTCGGTGAGTGGTAGGTGAGGGACTCTCTCAGGGACCTGTCCCCTCCTTCGGGCATTCTGCCCCCCTTTCAGAGCTGTTCTGAAAGGCAGGCTTGTTTTATAGAGGGGAGGTGGAGGGGAGAATGGTTTTCAAAGATCAGTGTAAATTACCTGCTAGGAGCCCAGACAGTTCCAGACAAGCCAGAGGATTTGGTAACAGATCTCAGTTCTGGCAAGAAGGAAAAGCTCTGGATATCTGCTCTTGCTTAATGAATTTTGTGCAGGCCTCAAGGATGGTAGCTTTGGGAAACTTTGAGGTCTTAGAAATGGCTAACGCCTCTACTTTTATTTATTTATTTTTTTAGGCTTTAACCATTTATTTAATTTGTTGCCCTTTTTACTATATCTATTGAGGTGAACTGGTTAACAATATTATACAGGTCTCAGGTGCGCAGTTCTACAACACATTGTCTGTGTACTGTATTTATTGTGTGTTCACCACCCCAAGTCAAGTCTCCATCCATCAACATTTATCCCCCCTATACCCTCCTCTATTCCTACCTTCCCCCAAATCATCACATAAATCCTCTACTTTAAAAAACAGTATCATGAATTTTCTTTTATAAAGTTTAACTGGCACATGAGGTAAGATTTTTTTTTTTCCTGTTTCATGGTGAGGGTTTGAAGGTTTACCTGTCAGCTCCTTCCCTTCAGGGTGGCCCTGGCAAGGACCTCCTTAGTTTTGGCCCGGAATATGTACTGGATTCATCTTTCACTAATTACAGCTCATTATTGGCTAGTTTTAGGACTATTTCTAGTCACAAGTTGCTTCTTTCCCATTTGTAATTTAGTTGCTACACACTAAGAAAAATGTTTTCCCTGAGAACTATTAACTGTCTACAAAATCAACTCTCTGCAGGGCCTGAGAGCTAAGTGGGACTTGGCTGGTCCCTGGTGACCTCCAGAGGACTTGCTAAAATCAGGTTGGATATCAGCCATTTCCTCCACGAAACAATGCAGGAATTCTGGCCCAGTTTGGCCAGAGCTTTTTTTCTCCCCATCCCCTTGCCCAGAGAATAGTGGAATTTTTTTATTTAAAAAAATGTGAAATCAGATTTAACATAAGTATTGGCTAATTTTTCTTTTTTAAAAACACAAATCAAATTTGGTTCATGCATCTGCCTTAGAAACTGCTATACCTGCTAATTACATTTTCAGGCAAATGAAAAATTTTATGATGTAGGTAATGTACATTTTTCATGAAATGAGGTGGTAGGAAAGAAATTAATACTATTAAAAATGATCTCTTTTGATTTATGACATGCACATTATTTCCTCTGCATTGAGTCCTTTACGGCGCATCCAAGGAATTGTGTCACTGTTTTTAATATTAAGTCTAGTGAAAAATGTACTCATGGTTCTGGCTCAGGATGTCAAATGCCTAACTCCCTGCCTCAAAAAGGAAGTTCCCAAATGACTGTTCATATAAATATATACATCAGTTCCCACATGGCTGTTCGTATAAATCAGGTGTGTTTCCTCCTGGGGACTGAATTCTTAACCACATTGCCTTTGACAGAGGAGGGATGGCTTACGGTTGTCAAATTGTGGCGAATGCCATGTATGGTAGACCAGGGTTTCTCAACTTTGGCACTTTTGACACTTTGGCCAGATAACCTCTTGTTGTGGGGATTGTCCTGTGCATTGTAAGATGTGCAGCAGCTTCCTCCACCTCTACCCACTAGATGCCAATAGTCCCCTCCCTCCAGTTATAACAACCAGAAATGCCTCCAGACATTGCCATACATCCCTTGGGAGACAAAGTCACCCAGTTGAGAAAAAAACAAAAAAACAAACAAGAAAATACAGCCAATATTTAAAATGCTCTAGAGTCTAGACATTTATGAACTAAACATTAAGTAAAAACAATTAACTTTAAACTTCTAATGACTTGAGAAGCTATTTGTAAAGTTTAACCAAATATCTGACTTTTAAAATATTTTTACAATAAAGATGACTAAACCAGTGTTCTTCCTCATGAATGGCTACATGTGTCTGGCCAGGTTTTATCCAAAGAAATTCTGATATAGTTATTCAATTTTTAAAATTTAAAATGTTGGAAACTAAAAACAAATTCTGTGGTAGTTTTCAATTTTCTCCTTTTAGTAGACTCTGCTTTTGAAGGTGTTAGAGTATCAGGGGACCATGCTTGTTAATTTGGGAAAATTGACACAATCTCTGATGTTAGAACCCCAAACAAAAAATTCTAAGCAAAAATTTGAATAATGAGATTCAGTGTAGACCATGTTCAGACTAGAATTTAGTTCTAGGAAAAATTACAAAGCTTTTTACCTAATAACAAGAACTAAGAAAGCCATGTATTTTTTAAAAAAATAAGCTTTTTTATTTTTAAAAAGTTCTAGACTTTCAAAAAATTGTGAATACAGAGTTCCTATATACTGTTTCCCTGTTGCTAATGTAATCACATATTTCTGTGGTCTGAAAAATCCTAACTTTATGAAAAAGACCCCATCCCCTACATAACACATGATAACATATCGATGAAAAAAAAAAAGTCCTTAAACTATAACCCTCTTTTTTTTTTTTTTTTTTACCATAAGCTTGGGGAGGCTGAAAACATAGCTCTGGCTATAAAAAAAAATGCATCCTTAGCTAGAGATGGGTTACCCATTGGGTCCCTTCCAGAAATCAAACTAATTTGTAAGACTCAGGACAGGTTACATAATTTGTGGGGCCCCTTGTTTTCTAAGACCTCAAAGTTTCTCATTGAGAATTTCAAGATGGCAACAGTCAGATAGGCATTAAGCAAAGTGCAGGGTCCTGTGTGACTGCACGGGTTGCACACCCATGAAGCTGGCCTTGGTAAAACTGTCCGCAGCTCAAATGAAGATAGCGATCACAGACGCAAATCCAAAGAAGGAAATGTTACTGCTGCCACAAAACACTCAGAGTTTCTGATTCATTGATTCATTCCCCATCAGGAGTCCTGCATGCATTTGGTAATCAATGCATTAAATATACTAAGAAATTTCCCCAATTACTAACTTTTCTTCTTTTATTAAAGGGATAGCCAAAATGTGGCTGAGTGACCTATTTATGCATTCATTGAACAGCTATTTACTGTGCACCTGTTAGACGCCACACATTGTCAGCTCTGGGGCTACAGCTGGGAACAGGATGGAAGGTCCCTGCCTTTATGAGCAAACTAATCCAGTAGCTGGGAGGAGGCGTGTGTGTGTGTGTGTGTGTGTGTGTGTGTGTGTGTGTCCCCGCACGCGCAGATCAGTGCACAGTCACATAGGCCATCACATTATAAGTGGTAATTCAGGAAAGCACAAGATATCCAGAGAACATTTAGCCTGGGGTCCTAACCTGGTTTAGAGGAAAGGGTTACTCAGGGTAGGTCTCCCTAAAAATAGAGATTTAAATTGAGTAGAAAATAGGTGAATTAGGGGTTGAAGTTCCAGGAAGAAAGGGCTGAGACCTAGGCAGGAATGTGGCTTGGGATGAGGCCTCTTGGGTCATTTTCAGCATTTTGGACTTTAACAAAAAGGTAGCGGGAACCCAGTTGAAGGATTTTACATGGGAGATGAGACGATTAGGTTTGGGTTTTGTAAATGATCATCGTTGCTGTGGGGAGAAGGGTTTGGTGGGGGAGGTCCTGTTGGCATACACGGTGCCTTTGTGCAAACTACGAAAAGGCTTCCCTTCCTGGTGGACCAGTTAGAAAAGATGTCCTGCTTGGTCCCGGCTAGGCCTGGCCAAAGGCTCTAGCCCCCTGAGCCAGTCACCTGCACAGGCATAGCCTATGAAATCACACAGGACCATGGCGGGGATGGGGTGGGGGCAAATAGTGCAAGGTTTTGCTGTCACCCAGGGATGATGCAGTGATGCTGAACCTGTCAAGGGCAGAGAGAGACTGAGCTTGTAGTTAAACTCAGTGAGAAGGTAGTGATTATTTGGCTATAGTTGATGGAAGGAAGAACAAGGATGATTCAAAAGTTTCTGGCATAAAGAACTGAGTGGGACAGAATGGTGAAACCATTTATAGTGTTAGAGAACACTGGAGGAGGAGCAGGTTGCCAAGAGGTGGGGGAGGGAGATAATTCCATTTGGACATGTTTGCTTCTGAGACACCCAAGTGGAATCAAGGAGAAGGCAACTGGTGGAAATCCATGTTGGAGAGCTGTTGCATAAAAATAATCATGCCTATACAAAGAGATTATCCAAATTGGGGTGTCAGATGAGAAGAGAAAGAGGCTGGCCCAGAAAGTAAGAGTGTTGTGTTTGGAGGAGGAGAAGCTGGTTAAGGCTACTTGGAAGGCAAATATGCATGCAGGATAGGGAGGACATTTTTTACCTGACTTGAGATTGGAGAGAGTTGAACATATCCTAATGCTACTGGGAAGTTTCTGGTAGAGAGTGAGAAATAAACAACAGGTCCGGGTTTCAGAGAAGGTGAAAGCGGATGGATTCCAGAATTCAGGTGGGGGCATGGGTCTTTGGTGGAAAGAGGGAGAGAAAGGATGAGTAAAGAGGTCTTAGATTTGGGGACCAGAATTTCAAGGACTTCTCTTTTCTCTGAAGGAGCAGACGAAAAGCATCTGGTGAGTTTGGCGTGTTTGTGTGCCAAGTCAAATGTTTCGTCAGCCAGTATTTATGAAACATTTTCTAGTGCCAAACATTGTGGTAGGCACCTTGGAAAGTATTAGGAATGATGTAGATTGCTACTAGGCTTAGCCCTTGTGAAATATTTGGTCTTTGTCCTGGTTCCTGACACAGAGCTGCTAAGCCTTGGAATTTCCTGAGTGATTGATAGGAACACCTTGTTACTCATAAAGGAGCTCCTTTCCACACCTGAGTTTATGCTAATGAGGTGACTTAGGTGTGGGGACCCCTAGGGAACCTCAGGATGGGGTTGGCCACCAGACCAGAGACTTGGAACTTTCAGCCCTACCCACCGACCTCTGGAACGAGAAGGAGGTGCCTAGAAATTGGGTTATAAAAACTCTTAACAGTCACACTTGGAGAGCTTCTGGGTTGATGAACACCTCAAGGCGTGATGTGCCATGAGAGGGCATGGAAGCCTGTGCTTCTTCCCCAGTACCTTGCCCTTTGTGGCTCTCCCACTGGTAGTTCCCGAGTAAAATCCTTTCTAATAAACTGGCATTAGTACGTAAAGTGTTTTCAGGAGTCCTAGCTGTGCTAGCATATTTTTCTAACCTGAAGGATGGTAATGGGCACCCATTTGCAGTTGACATCTAAAGGGGATTCCTTAATCTGGGGTCTGTGCTAACTCTGGGTAGTTAGTGACAGGATTGAATTGGTGTCAGAAGTGTTGTAAAAACAGCTCAGCTCTATACACCTGAATCCTCTCACCATCTTTTCTACAATTATTTCCCACTTTTGACCTTGCACTTGAAGACTAACGGCAGTGATGCTTAACTGAGAGCTTACCTCTCAGATGTACATCAAAGCCCCTAGGGCAGTGATGGCGAACCTATGACACGCGTGTCAGAGGTGACATGCGAACTCATTTTTTTGGTTGATTTTTCTTTGTTAAATGGCATTTAAATATATAAAATAAATATAAAAAATATAAATCTTTGTTTTACTATGGTTGCAAATATCAAAAAATGTGACACGGCACCAGAGTTAAGTTAGGGTTTTTCAAAATGCTGACATGCCGAGCCCAAAAGGTTCGCCATCACTGGCCTAGAAGCTCTGCATCTCCTACAAAAGGTTCACTAGAGGCACATTTGTCATCATTCCAGTGACAAGAGTCAGCTGACCATTGGGCTGGAGACAAATAAACATGCCTTTTCTGGAATCAGCAGCTGGACCCAGGCATGCACCTAGGGCATCTTCGCAGGCTATTGGATTTGTCAGACTTGTTTGTTCTTTTGATGTAAGTTCAGGATGTGCCTCTAGAATGTCCCTAACCCATCCACATAGATGGAGCACCCTGATCTCATCTTCATTCTTTTCGCACATCTGTTAAACTAATCAAAGTCATCAAACTCACCTAGGAAGATCCAGTTGTAACACTCCTGCTAATTAAACAAAACCTCTGGTTTGCAGAGAAAATGCCTGAGGCACATGCACAGCAGTAGATGCACCTGGAGTGCGGCGGTCCCAGGAATGTGATCCTGTTTGGGCTCTTAGCCTCCCCAGACCCCAGGGCGTATATGAAACCCTGCACGTATCTTACTGGTTATGCTGAACTATTTTACAAGTACATTATAGACAACCTGACAGTGTTGTTTTGATTGTCTTTTCTCAAAGAACCTTTGAATTCCCTGAAAGTAGGAGACATGGCTGTAAAAATACAGGATTTTAAAATACGAGGACAGGTCAAAGTGAGTGCCTTCAACATAAACACCTTGCTTGGTATCAATAGACATTTCCGACCATTCTGAGGGTTGTCCTTGGTGCCAAACTGGATCCATTAGGAAGGGGACCAGCGTTTGATGGTGGGTGTGATTTTGCAACACAGAGAAAATCTGCCTTACAAGGTAGATTGATCATGCTCAGTCATACGGTTTTTTGGAAGGGGTTAAAAATAAAGTGTAAATATATATAGAGAACATACATTAGATTTCACGTTTGACTCATACAGATTTTTTTTTCTTTGGTTATATTGACCACAAAGGACTGTCAGATTTCTTGTCTGGGGTTCTTTGGGTGGCCCACCAAACAAACCCCCTCCCCCGCTTTCTCCAAAAAAAAAAAAAAAAAGAATTGCGTTGAGGCAATGCAGTACAGTGTGAAGGGACACATTCTGACAGGGTGAAGTTCCAGGCTCTGGAAGTTGACCCTTAGAAGAGCACTTATACCCCTGGGCCCCAGCTTCCTCTTGAGTTAAAGAGGAGAGAGGGACTTGGGACTAGATGGAGTTTTCCCTTACGGGCTGGTAATATACTCCTCTCTAAAATATTTTCTTGATCAAATAACTTTGAGAAATGCTGAATACCATGTCCCTGTCTTTAAACATTCACAGGGAGCCTTACTTAAGGGCTAAAAAATAAGAGGCCCAGAGTCCTGTCTTTCTTTATGACCACATTTCTGGTAATATTGGATCAGAGTCCATCCCACCCCCACAACCTAGTAACAGCCCCAGAGCTGGTGTTTCTAGCAGGACTAGGTGCCCTCCAAAGTTCCTTTCTGCTCTACAGTGGATGCATTGTTCTAAAAATAATTAAATATACTGACCAAGCCTCTAATTTCTCCCAGAAGGCTCAGCAAATACCCATTGTGTGAATTCCTTGGTATTGGGAGATGCGTTACTTATGACTGTTTTAACCCCAGAACCTAGGATTCTGTTTTGTACAAGAGATGCTTGTTGTGAAATTAAATTGGGTATAGACAGGTATTTGTTAGTAAACTTGAAAGACAGTTTCTGATTTGGGGGGTCTGAAAAAGTCACGTTTAGACATGAACTGAAGATTTGAACAAAGTCCAGACAAGAAAAGATACAAACAATAATGAAACAGTTGATTAGAGCATTGTCCTGATATACCAAGGTTGCGGGTTCGATCCCTGGTCAGGGCACATACAAGAAGCAATCAATGAATGCATAACATATTTTTTAAAATATGTTTTTATTGATTTTTAGAGAGAGAGGAAGGGAGAGGGATAGAGAGATAGAAACATCGATGAGAAAGAAACATCATCAATTGGCTGCCTCTTGCTTGCCCCCTTCTGGGAGATCAAACCCCCAACCTGGGCATGTACCTTAACCAGGAATTGAACCACAATCTCTGGTTCAACCACCAAGTCATACTGGCTAGGTTCAATGTTTCTTTCTCTTTCTCCCTCTCTTTCTCTAAAATCAATCAATAATAATAATAAGGAATAAATTGCTGATGTTGCTTTGGGCTCCTTATGTGACAAATACAGTGTAACCACATTACACATTGGCTGACTTATTTTTTTTATAAAAACAGCGGTATGTATGATCCCTATCCCAATTAAAACACTTAAATTAATTAAATTTTTAACCAGTAAAGAAGCTGAAGCTTGGAGAGAGGTCCGAGTTTGTGGATGATGGTGCCAGTTTTTGACCTGGGCAATCTGGCTCCAGAGCTGAAATCATTGCCACCAAACCCTTCTACCTCTTACATGTAAACATTCTCAAGAGAAAATATTGAGCCGCTGGTAAAAACAAAACACAGAATGAAACCTCAGTGATGTGCCATTTTACTGTTGCAATATTGATGAAAATAATTATACAGTATATGCATATGTAGTATGTAATTAAGGTAATTATATACCAAATGTAGAGGAAATGGTACTCAAACATTATTGGTGGCGGTATAAGAATAGTCCATTTGGAAGGCAATCAAGAGCCTAGAAATTTAGAGGTTTTGATCCAAGAATCCCTTTCCTGGGAATTCCAAGGAAATCCTTTAAAAAGACAAAAGAAAACAAAGCTAAAAGTGTTCATAGCTCACGTTTATAACAGTATAATTTGGAAATATCCTTAATATCCAACCATGAGGCACAAACTAATTTTGGCCAAAAAAAAAAAAAAAAAAAGAGAGATTTTGATACTGATTAAAGGGAAAATAGGAAACCGAATCCCTGCAGCTGTTATACCTGAGCACAAATGTAAGCCAGCAGTGTCCCTGGGTAGACATCAGCAAGGCACATGGAAATGATGTAGGGCTGTAAGTGACTTTTCCTTTGTTTAAAAATAATCTTGAAGGCTTTGCAAACATATTTAACTGGAGCTTATGTTGGAACATTGGGGCCATTTTGTCTCAATTTGCAATTTAAAAGAATTCCTGAAGTGAAAATTAAAATTGCACACAGTACAGATATGTTTGAATAAATGCCTGCTCCCTCCCCCACCAAATAAAAAGGTCACTAGATAGTTTTGGGTGTGTGCTTCTCAGATTTTTCCAGTGCACATTTATAGTTGGCTTGTTTTGTTTTGTTCTGTACAGACTGAAATACCGCTCATCTCTGAATGATGTTTCATCTCAAGAACCTTTTTTTCATGTCATGACAGAGAATTCCTTCATTCTTGGCTTTGGCACTTATTTTATTTTTTTTAATTTTTTAAAATATATTTTATTGATTTTTTACAGAGAGGAAGGGAGAGAGATAGAGAGTTAAAAACATCGATGAGAGAGAAACATCGATCAGCTGCCTCCTGCACATCTCCTACTGGGGATGTGCCCGCAACCCAGGTACATGCCCTTGACCGGAATCGAACCTGGGACCCTTCAGTCCGCAGGCCAACGCTCTATCCACTGAGCCAAACTGGTTTCGGCTTTGGCACTTATTTTAAATTCAGCAAGTATGCTTAAGTGTAATTTAGATAAGATGAAAATGACGAAGTTTGCCACTCAAGTGAAGCTTCTTAAAGGTTAACATTCAGAGCTCAGATCACAAATGGTTCTCTGAGAGTTGAAGTGGTTGCTGTGATGTATTTTAGGGCTGAAGCCTTCAGGACAGTGTCATATTTATACCCTCAGGAAAATTTAGAAGGTGCTGAGGCTCTTTGAAAGGTTGTGAGGTAGGGTGAGGTATAATTCAAAGGTGTTAATAACCGGACCCAGTGTTGTTCTTGGCCAGAAAGTGAGACTGCTCTGTTCCCTTGGTCCCCTGGAGAGTCAGCCCTGGGTTGAACTCCACCCTACTTCTTTGCTGCTAGTAAACTGGAGCAAACGACCATTTTCAAAGCAGCTAAAGCCTCAGTTTCTCAGCTTCTCTACTAAGTGGGAATGAAAGTATCTACTCACAGGGTTGTATGAATTAAAGAGAAAATGTATATAAAATGCTTGGCAAAATACGTGCTAACTACTAACATTCACAATTTCCTTAATTTTGAGATAACTTTGATTATAACAGCACCAAAGTTTTAAAAAATATATTATTGATTTCAGAGAGGAAGAGAAAGACAGAAACATCAGCAAGAGAATCATTGATTGGCTGCCTTCTGCACACCCCCCACATTGGGGCTCGAGCCTGCAACCTGGGCATGAGCCTGGACTGGGAATCAAACCATCACCTCCTGGTTCATAGGTCAACACTCAACCATTGAGCCACACTGGCTGGGCTGCACCATCAATTTAATATCATCTTTTAAGAAAATAGAAAAAAATAAACACCACATAGTAATGAACACATATTGTATCAGTGTATTAAATACCTATCAATTTTAAAAAATGTCAGTGTAAGAAAAAATTACATTCTCCAATGTGGAGAGGAAGAAATATTCTTCAACCCTTCAGGGGTCTTCTTGCTGGTCTAATAATTAAATAGAAGACAGAATAACAAGAGAAAATGAACAAATTTAATTACATGTGTATGTATGGGAAACCCACATACATGAGAGAGTTAGAGACCCCACATTCATAAGAGGTTCAAAGACAGAAAGGGAAAATGAGATTATGGCATTCTGAGCTAAGGATGAGGTGGGGCACTTTATTATAGGGGAGCATTTTAATCATTTTTTATTTGTAGAAGCGGTTTATTTGAAGCACTATTCAACATATAAAAACTGCATAAAGTCTTAATTTCCACTCATACAGTGGTAAATTTTATATAATGCATAGTAAAAACTTTTAAAATTCAGAATGCACAAAGTACTGCACAATTTGGTCACTAAGTCATTAGTTGATAAGCAAACCTTACAGAATAGGTTCATGTCAGCCAAGGCCACAAACACTGTGTACAACACATTTGAACTGACAGATGTCAACATGTTAAAAATACAGCTTCAGTGCACACATTGGGGATGCTTATCATCACTCTTCTGATTTCTTTTCTGAAATCTTGCCTTTCTTTCCACAGTGCTTAGAAAGCTATTCACTGTTGTGGTTCATGGTATTGAGAAACAGACTTAGTGCTACAATACAATGGGAAAGGAGGTCTTTGGGTTATGGAACATGAGTGGCAAACATTATCTGTAATTGTCTCTTACTCATCTTTCTCATGTTTTTAAAATTGCTTTTTCTGCACATCACAATCTCATTTCCCTTTCAGACTTCCTTTGCTTCAAGCTTCCACTTCTTAAACAAGCACAGAAAGTGGTGAATGCATTTCTCTCCTGTTTCCTACCCCTTTTAAAAAGATTTGGGTCAATTGTAATTGAGGAAGTCTTCTTGGGTCCTTTCTTTTCCTCTGGATGGACTTACAGCCTTCCACTCTGTGGTGTATTTTTGTTGTTGTTTATTGATTTTAGAGAAGAGAGAGGAGGGCAGAGAAAAAGATATCAATTTGTTGTTCCACTTATTTATGTATTCATTGGTTGCTTCTTGTATGTGCCCTGACCAGGGATTGAACCCGTGACCTTGGTCTATCTGGGTGATGCTCTAACCAACTGAGCTACTTGGCCAGGGCAACTGGGGTATATTTTGTATTTCATCTTTCCTGCCAAGTCTGTAGGCAGAAATAGTAGGTTTCAGTTTCTTTCCCAGGCTGTCAGCTACTGGTGTCTCTGGTTGTTCCCCAGGGGAGAAAAACCACCAGAACAGAAAGAAATGAGTACTATTTCCAGCAATGAATGAAATACAAAAGTTAATTACTCAACATTTTGTCCCAAAGTAGTGTAATAAGTAAATGAAAAAAAATTATCTGGAGCTTTCCATGCCATTAATTCAGACATAGAGAACCACTCCCGCCCCCCCTTTTTTTTCCTTTTGGGTGTGGCCACACAGGTGAAACCTAGTTTAACTTAATTTCATCTAATTTAAAATTAGGTACAGGGTATTAAGAAACATAAAATTTATTTTAATATTTAATCCAGTATGTTCAAATTTTTATCATTTTCCTATGTAAGCAGTATAAAAATTATTAGTGCAGTATTAAAATTACCTTTAAAGTGTCCAATGCATGTTCTCTAATACAACAGTAATGTCTAACACAATGCAGCCATCAAGAAAAATGGAGTCCCATCAAAAGAATCCAATATAAAGACATTTGTACTGCTTCAGTTTTAAAATTTTTAAAAGTTAAAAATGGTCACCTCAAGGGCTATGCTGTTCAATCCTGAAGCCACTAGTCATATGTGGCTATTGAACACTTGAAACGTAGCTAGCCTGACTTAGGTAATGAACTCTAGGTTGAAATAGTTTACCCTCAGAATTTTAAGCTCAATTTTGAACTCTCTGGCATTCCAAAAGAGGATAGATGTTACATTTTGTTCTATTTTATTAAGCTATTTAAATATAGTTGTCAAGGTTGCTGTTAAGAAGCCTTATTCCATTTAAAGTTTTTGATCCTTTGGATTTATTAGCATCATCTCTTAGAAGCTTGTAGGATCTTCTTTTGCTCAGTGTTCTGGAATATCATTAGATATTTTCTTGGTTAAGATTGTTTTTAATCTATTGTGATGGACACCAGTAGGGCTCTTTCAATTTTATAAAACCTGTGTTCTTCATTTCCATCAAGTCTTTCTTTGATGAATTTTCCCCTTTGTTTGCTTCTTTCCCTGTTATTTGAATACTAGTGGCCTGGTGCACAAAATTCGTGCACATTAAAAGGGAATTAATTAGATGAAATATTTTAATATTGCTATTTTTTTTCCATCTCTCCATCCCAGTCTCTCCCTCTCTTTGTTTTTCTCAGCAGTCCTCCAGGCCTCCCTGCCTCCATCTCTCTCTCTTCCTCCTTCCCGGCTGGGAGGGGGTGGGGCCAGTGGGGGCAGCTCCACCCTCTGCCCGCCTGGGGCCTCATTCTGAGAGAGGCTCCAAGAGTGATCTGGGAGGAAGGGAAAGAAACGGAGAAAAGGCTCTGAGCTGGTGGGTACTGTGTGTGTCTGTGCGTGTGTGCGGTTGTGAGTGAGTGTGAGTGCCGGCCCCGCACTCACTTGGCTTTGCTGCCACAAATCCCCACCCGCCAGAGCCTGCTGCTTGCACAGCCTGGGCATTTGGTCAAGCCTTCGGTTGGTTTGGATGTGATGGACCCTGGCTCTTTATATATATATATAGATTGGATCTCCTGTATTAATCCTATAATTTTCCACTTATTTGCCTTTTTGCTCTTCTTTCTTGGAGCTTTAACAACTTTAATTTCTAATTCTTCAATTGGGTGTTTTCATTTCAGTTATCATATTTTTGATCTCTAAAAACTCATTTTTTGTTCTCTGTTTCTTTTTCATAGTGTTCTATTTTCATGGCTGTAATAGTTTATCTTATGTCTCTGCAGATAATGTAGGATTTGGTTGTTGAAACTTTTCAACTCTTTGCTTGATCCTAATTTCTCCATGTAATAGAATATTTAATGGGTCCAAATTCCTCCCATCATAGTATATATGTTCCTTAACAATATGACTTAGCTTCTCTTCCTATCTAGTACCTTGTTTCCTTTTGAATTGTGACTGGTCTGGTGGCTTTCTGTAACTAATAGAATATGACAGGGGTGTTGTGCATTTTCTAGACCTTAGGCCTTACTAGGCTTTGGAGCTGCTGTTCGTTTTCTTGGAATGCTGCCCGGAGGCTGTCTTGTAAAGGAGCTGGTCTAGTCTACGGGAGGATGAGGGGCATCCCAGCTGACATCCAGTACCAGGTGTAGACGAGCCATATTGAACCCTCCAATCTAGACAGTCCTCCATCTGAATGCAGCTGCCTAGGTGAGCCCAAGTGAAACCAGAAATACTGCCCAACTAACTCTAAAAGTAGTGAGAAATAGCCCTGGCTGGTGTGGTTCAGTCGGTTGAACATCATCTCATGCACCAAAAGGTTGCCTGTTTGATTCTTGATCAGGTCACGTGCCTGGGGACCAGGGCTGCAATTAGAGTGCATGTGTGGTGAGAAATAAGTTAAGTCACTAAGGATTGTGGTTAATTGCATAGAAATAGTTAACTGATACCCTCCCTAGTTTTATGTGTGTGTATTTTTGTTTGTTTCCATCTCTTTTGGGTCATGAGCTAATTCTTGGATAGCTGGCAGTTCTCTATTTTCTGAGGCATAAGTCTGGGAAGAATAGGCCTGCCTGCCAATATTCTGGAACAAGTAAGTTTGACTTAATTCCCCAGTTTTCAGGTCTGTACTCCTGCTCTCAGCTGTGCCTTGTGCCCTCCAGGTTGGATGTCCTCTGTTTTACATTTTCCAGTCTTCTGCTGGGGCCAGGAAGGGTATTTAATTGGTTTTGATGAATAGGGGAGGGGCCTGGGAGTTTTAACTGCCTCTTAAATAGAACTTTTAACCAGTCATTAGTTTTTAACTTTACCGCTGCTTCCAGAGGAATTGTGCTGCCAACTTCAGAGCCTTTGGAGGAGGGCGGTGATTGTTGTTGGGGAGGAGGGGGTGGAAGCTATAATTTGCGTTTGTACTTTTGTGCTGTAAATTGTAAAGCTTTCCCTGCTTTAGGATTTGGCTTTATGAGGTCGCCAAGCCAGTGACCATTCACACTTCTAGCTTTCAAAATGTTGATGTAATTTCTCGATTATATTCTTTGTGTTTGAGGGGCTTGGGCTTTTTTTTTAAAAATCACTTAATCATTTCATCTTTAAATAGATCCCACTCTCTAAATAGGCTACTCCTTGCTGCAAGTGTAGAGAACCAGAAACAACTCTTCTCTGACATTCAAAGGGAGAGAGGACAAATGTTTAGTTTTTAGCAGAGGAACATGGAAAGAGACTTATTCATTCAACAATGATCTGTGCCTGGCTCTGGGATGTGAGGGTCTGAAGAAGGGATACATGGTTTGGGCCATCCTCTCCCTTCATCACACCATCTAGCTTTAGCTGTAATACCTGATTTCATGGAGAAAGCCCCCTTTTTGTGCTGGCTATAGAAGACCTCCTATTGCCAATATGTCCTTGGCTGGAGCCCAAGAAAACTCTGGAATGAATTTGAGGGTATAATGGCCTAAACTGTGAAGCCTGGTATTTTTAACCATGGTGCTAAGTTATGAGGAACCCAAGGGCTTTTCCTGGCTAGTCCGAGGGGCTGGCATGGTTAGGGTCTTGGTTTTGTTTCAATGGGAGACCTCAGAAATGTCAGGCAGTTCACCACAGAGAGTCACCAAGGGCAGCACACACTATCCTCCTGGCATGGCAACCCAGTGGATGGGAACAGAGACCAAGTACCCCCAGACGAGGTGAGGCCATGGAGGCCCAGATGGTGGAAAGACCACCCTGAATGGCAAGGGGGTTGTTTTGGTATCTGAGCTGCTCCCTGCTCTCTCCCTTGGTCTGTTTTGGATGGCATTTGGGCACCTTACTTGAGTCAGGATCCTCTGAGGTATTTGCGTGGCTTTGGCATCAAGCACAGTAAGTGGGTATTTTGCTCCAGTCACAGCAGCCTCTGGGCCACAGAACAATAGTCCTTGGAGAGTCAGTGAAATTGAGCCCTGGAAGAGTGTTCAGTGGGACTAACGGCCAACTGACCTAACTTAGACCACGCTTCCTGCTGCATCAGGGCAATGGGTCGTGGACCTGATGTAACCATCCACCTTTGTCTATGCATTCCTGTGCAGACACACGGATGTGTGTGTGTATGTGTGTGCACATGCCTATGTACTTTTTAAAGAAAGAATACTTCTACTTAAAAAAAAATGGGAATTAGGCAATTGGTGTAGAAAATTATTCTTCTCTCTAATACCTTTGTTTGGACTTAAACCAGAATAACTTTGATGGGAATTGTTGAGAAGAATTTATTATTTTGAATTCTACCCCTTTCCTTACAGTTGACAGTATATCTGCCAGCTTTAACTTTCATAAAGGTTAAAGTTAATCCGCACAGAGCCCTTCCTATCTTGCTTCTTGTCTAGAAGCTCAGGTATAATGAGAGGCTGAACAGGAAAATCCTGATTGATTGTTCTTAGAGGTATGTATGTGTGTATGTGTAGTCCCATAAATATGTTAAATTCCTCTCTTCAGGTTCTGAATATGTTATGTCATACTAACATATAACAAAATATATATTATTCCCTCCTGCCTCCCTCTTCCTGCTTTGCCTTCTTTTTATTATTAAAAAAGGAATTATGAAAAATATAGCCCGAGCCACATGTAGCTCATTTCTTTAAACATTTCTTTCATTTTCTTCTCTGTATGGTGATATTTCTCTAAATTAAACTAGTAAGTGTGTGACTGTGATGAATATCATCTTTTAGAATTGGTTCATTTTAAAATATAGAGACATGTACTAATCATGTAGTAGATTTTTATTTTGAAAACCTCTATAGCTTTCAGTTTTTTACATTGTAAGGTCTTCTAATGTTTCTTACCTCTTCCAAGCTGAAATCTAGATTTGATCATCAGTGGTTCTTGAACTTCTCTTACACATATCTCATATGCTTATCTCTGTGAAAACAATCCTGTACTGACTTGTACTGTTTTCCTCCACTTTGTTTTTTCTGTCTGATCCTCGCCATTTTGAGCTGTTGAAGACGGGAGGTGGTGAAATAAAATTAGAAAGAGGCCTTTTGCTTGGAGCAGCAATTCAAAACATCCCCATGCCCAGTTATGTGATGCAAAGTATACAACCCTTTTCTTTCCACACCCATCTTTCCCATTGCTCTGTGCCCTAATATGGTTTATGAATCTTGATGGAAAGGGCAGTATTTACATTATTAAGACTGATGCTCACCCTAGCCAGTTTGCTTAGTGGATAGAGCATTGGCCTACAGATTGAAGGGTCCTGGGTTCATTTCCGGTTAAGGGCACATACCTAGGTTGAAGGCTCTATCCCTGGCCCTGGTTGGTGCATGTGTGGGAGGCAACCAATCAATGTGTCTCTCTTACATCAGTGTTTCTTTCTCTCTGCCTTTCCGCTTCCCTTCTACTCTCTCTAAAAAACAAAAACAAAAACAAAAACAAAAAAACACAATGGAAAAATGTTCTTGGGTGAGGATTAACAACAACAACAAAAAGACTGATGTTCTTCAGAGCTAAGCCACGGAGTATAATGTGCTTGTTATATGCATATCATAAATCTTAGTTTCTCTCATAATCATAACTAGAATTTACTAATATAGAAAGTAACACCTTAGCCATTTCAAACCATGAAATTTTAGATCAGGAAAAGGCTGGCTCTTTCTTTCCTTACTGTTAAGCCTGGGATTCTCAGGTCTGTTTAATCAGTTGCCTTTCATCCATCTGTTTCTCAGATTTTTTTGGAGTCAATAGTTATCTCCGCAACCCCCTTCATTTGCTTTGTTTCCAATGTATTTATTACAAACTCACCCCCCAAACTCTGCCAGCTGATTAAATCAGTGCTTCATGTTTATCTCTGTCAGTTTCATCTTCTTGGAGATACTGCTCCCAGGGCCCTCTGATCTGCTCCCACCTGCTGTGGTTGTCTGATGGCCTGCCATAGCCTAGGACGCTCCTTTACTATCACCCTGGGGTTTCCTTTTCTTCTTCTTATGGTAGATACCCTTTCTGATTCTAGTATTTTCCCCTTTCTTGATTTATACTTTAGTTTTGATGGAGCTCATGCTCCAGTATCTTCCTGAGAAAGGGTGCATAAAGTGAAATATTTTGAGACCTTGCCTGTCTTAAAATGTTTTTACTTAACCCTAAATTTATTTAGTAGTTATATGGTTCTAAGAATTCTTATCTGGAATTCAATTGCCTTCAGCACTTTGAAGGCATTGATCCATTATCTGGCTTCTGTGGTTGATTTTTATGAAACATGAAGACATTTTCTGCTTCAAATCCTTTTTATATGGTTTATCCATACCCCCCCCCCCCAAAACCTAATTGAGCCACACCAGCCTGGCTCTTTTCTCATCTGAGAATATTATTAGTTTTCTTTTTCCTGTGCACGGTCTGTTTCCTTTGAACATTTTTGGGGAATTCCTAACGTAAGCAACATATTTAAGTCTCGACCTTGTTGGATTCCCTAATAAATAGATTTCTGTGTTGGCTTGACTGCCTACGTTCTAGGGGCTGATAGCTGGAAATAGGGAATGAGATTTCAATAGTCATTGTCTTTGTCCTTGGGTTCGCTTAGTTCCACTGTTTCCTGATTGGGAACCCTGCTTTCCATTATGCTTGCCGTGCCCCAGCCTGGAGAACCTCTGCAGAAGCTAAATGCTGGGTCTCTGTCAGGTTTGTGGCAGACACCCAGTTGTTTTCTAAACAGCTGCCAGTCAATACTCTTAAACACACACACACACACACACACACACACACACACACACACACACAACACTCCCAATTCCCACTGGTATCTGTGCCAACATTTCCCTGAACCTTTTGAAGATCCTGTAGCATAAACAGAGCTGGCTCTTTCTTTCCTTACTGTTAAGCCTGGGCTTCTCAGGTCTGTTTAATCAGTTGCCTTTCATCCATCTGCTTCTCAGATTTTACTTGCTGCCTCTTCTCTCACTTTTCCGAGGTCATTTTGTCTGTCCTCCGACTCCAGTGAGTACTCAACTGCACCCTAAGGCTGACTGATCGGAGCTGTCCACTTTATATTAGAATGCTTCTAGTGACCGTAGTTACCTCAGGTGCATTTGATACTTTTCTTCTTGTCCCCTTCCTGGACTAGTTTTCCTTGTTACTAGCATTATAAAAAAGCAGAGTTTATTTTCAGTATTTATAGAACTTAGTATTCTTGTGCTGCTTGGTTTTAATTTCAAAAGGCCACGAATTAAGAACCATTGCCTTTAGGTACTGGTTTCCCTTCTTTTCTTTGGTGAAATTATTTTCTTCCGCCATTTCTTCTTAGGTTGTGATTTTCTACTTAAAAAATACTCATGGCAGGATTCACAAGGAAGTCTTCTCTTTCAGGAGAGGCATGGGTGTTCTAGTGCAGGATTTTCTCCAGGGCAGTCACTAAGACAGTTGCCAAGTCCTGAAGTAGACTGTTGGTAAGGAAGACTTGGTGTGTGTATTTTTCTTACTCTTTCAGAATTTATGAGCTTTTGTATTTAGAGTGGTTCTTATTCTTCAGTCATTGGCCTCATTGACTATTCTCACCCCATATTCTTCAAGGGATCTATGTTCTTTATGAAATCGATGTGAGAGAGAAACATCAATCAGTTGCCTCCTGCACACACACTGACCGGGGATTGAGCCCTCAATCTGGGCATGTGCCCTGACTGGGAATCGAACCAGTGACCTTTCGGTGCATGGGATGACACTTAACCAACTGAGCCACACCAGCCAGGGCCAGTTATTGTACTTACAATTCCAGATTTCTATTGGTTCTTTTTTAATAATTTCTATCTTTTTATTGATATTCTCAATTTGGTTAAATATTGTTCTCATACTTTTAGGTGTGTTTTTTTTAATTCTCTGAACATATTTATAATAGCCAACTTAAAGTATTTCATCTGTCCAACCTCTGGGCTTTCTCAGGGACAGGTTTTATTACTGCTTTTTTCTTGTGTGGCCAGAGTTTATGTTTCTTTCTTTTTTTAAAATATATTTTTATTGATTTCAGAGAGAAAGGGAGAGGGAAAGATAGAAACATCAATAATGAGAGAGAATCATTGATTGACTGCCTCCTGCACTCCCCCTACTGGGGATTGAGCTCACAATCCTGGCATGTGCCATTGACTGGAATCGAACCTGGGACCCTTCAGTCTGCAAGCCGACACTCTATCCACTGAGCCAAAACAGCTAGGACTCGTGTTTCTTTATGTGCCTTGTAATTTTTGTTGTTGAAAGTAGACATTTTATAATGTGTCAACTCTGGAAATCAGACTTCTACCCCTGCTGTACCTGGGGTTTGGTGTTGTTGCCGTTTGTATGTTTAGTGGCTCTCCTGAGTTAATTTTCTAAACTCTATATTCTTTGTTGTGTGAGGCCACTTAAGTCTCTGTTCAGTTAGCTTAGAGGTCTCCTAATGATTAGACAGAGATTTCTTAAAATGCCTTGAACCAATAAGGAGCAGGACTTGCTTAAAGGAATAATCTGTTTAGGAATCTGAAGTTTTAATGGTTGAGATGGTTATGTATTTTACCAGGATTTCCCAGTGCTTGCTTTCTCGTAGAGGTTTGGAGTAGGGTGGTGGACAAGATAGTTGGAAGAAGATGAGGAAATCAGCTAATTCAATTGCAGGACTGTCTTTAATGAGCCAGTGAGCATTTTCACAGTGGGGTAGGATATGTTGGATTTTCCAATCATATTGGACCATCAAACTATTCCTTGACACACACTTTGGGACATACTACTAGAGTTTTCATTGAAAGTACTTGAACTAAATTGTGGGGTGTTTTCAAACCTTTAGCAAGCCACAAACATAGCGCTGGAAAAATAAGACTAGAGAGAAGGAAATGTTAAAATGAGAAGTCAGCCAGCCATAATTTTGAGGGGGAAAAATAGTGAATTTGTAGGATTAGTTCATCAGCATGCTTCCTGAGTGTCTGTATACTTATGTGTGCATTACATCCCTTCACGCTTTTCCCTTTTCGTTTCACAGATTTTTTTAAAGCCTCATGGGACATAACCATTGCTGGATGCCTGGTAGAATTAAGAAAACTGACTGCATGAGAGGCACTCTACATGCGCGAGAATGTTACCTGAATCGAAGAACTAAATGAGTCACACTTTCCTTAATTATAAATGGTAAAAAAGAAAAAAAAATATATAAGCACTTATTGTAACATTATACTAATAATTGTCAATTATTTATTTTTATTTGTATGATTAATATTCACAATTTATTTCCTAATTAAGTATTTAAAAGTTCTAGTGCCAATTCTGGTGTTGAAAATAAGTTTTAAAATCTCTATAAATCTGATATGGAGGTACTTGATGGTATTTGGTTTTCTTTGTTAGAACAGTAGCACTTAGTTATAGAATGAATTGCCAGGTTATAAAATTAATTTTTGACAATAAAACAATATTTAAATATTTGTAAACATTTTATATAATTAAAGATGAGTTAGGCCTGGCCAGGTAGCTGCTCAGTTGGTTAGAATGTCATCCTGATACGCCAGGGTTGCAAGTTTGATCCCTGGTCAGGCCACATGTAAGAATCAACAGCAAATGCACAGCCAACTAGAACAACAAATCAATATGTGTTTTGTTTTTTTCTGTCTCTCACTCCCTTTCTCCTTCTCTCTCTCAAATCAATTTTTTAAAAAAGTGAGTTGGGTTCCTGGAATTTGAATAGAGATATAAATTTTGTCCTAAATTACAATTTGTGTACCACTTTTATTCTCTGAAAGTCTTAATTATTATAACCTGTTATAATCAATGCAAGAAATGCAAACCTGTCTCTCTGTTTTGAATTGGTGAGTGTTTTCTTCCTTTGATGCCTCGCGTAGAACTGAACTAAATGAGGTCAATCCAAAACAGTTCCAAACGTGGCCTGGTTTTAGCTGAGCTTTTCTGGTCCAGTTTGAAAATTCCATTGACAAGCTTTCCCTTCAAAGTTTTCTTAGAAGTTACAGCCATTTTTGAACATCTCCTAAGTGCATACCCAATCCTAAATTGGTGAAGAGCTGAATGGGTCTGATCTCTTCAAATATTTGGGCCTGTTGATGTCAACTGATGGGCATTAATGGACCTGTCAGTAAGAACCCAGATTAGTAATGATTTCAAGGTAAGGGGTGCTAATTAGAACTGGCACAGGATCAAAAACCCACCAGCTATGGAGAGTTCAGTACGTATAGCCTAGGTCAGTGATGGCGAACCTATGACACGCGTGTCAGAGGTGACACGTGAACTCGTTTTTTTGGTTGATTTTTCTTTGTTAAATGGCATTTAAATATATAAAATAAATATCAAAAATATGTCTTTGTTTTACTATGGTTGCAAATATCAAAAAATTTCTATATGTGACTTGGCACCAGAGTTAAGTTAGGGTTTTTCAAAATGCTGACACGCCGAGCTCAAAAGGTTTGCCATCACTGGTCTAGGTCTTCAACTGTGTTCTACACTTTAGAGGTAAAATGCTTATTGTAAGATATTTTAGCACATCCTTATACTCGGGTTTTTTGTTTGTTTTTTTAAAACAACGTGACATTAATACTTGAGACTGTGGGTTTCTATTACAGTACTCCTTTTCCTTTGCTTGACTCACTGTTTTTATTTTAAAAACCTGACCTCATAGCAAAGAGGACAGTTTTGAGCCTGAGAAGATGTCATGGAAGACTGTACTTATACGTATCCTTTCTGTTTTCTTCTAGTTCTTGCTCTTCTCCACTTAAAGATGCCTTCGCACTTCTGATAAATGCAAACCGAAAACTCACAAGGCCACGGCAGAGATAAAATCATTACTGCTGGAAACCTGGAAGACTGCCCTTAGAAAAAGGAAAGTCCCCGATTGTTGTTGGAAATGCTAAGGAAGTTGCTGAGGAGGAGACTTTTTTCTTATCCCACTAAATACTACTTCTTGTTTCTCGTTTTTTCCCTCGTCGCCTTCTCTGTTTTAAGAATTTATCAAAAGCCCGAATTTCTGAGCATTGAACATTTGGATCTAGTTGGAGAGAATCCTAATAGTAATATTAACTGCACCAAAGTTTTACAGGGTGATGTGGCCGAAATCGAAAAGGTAAAGCTGGAGATTCTGACAGTGCAATTTGGAAGGCGCCCTCGATGGACAACCTATGACTACATAAACATGACTAGTGATTGCACTTCTTTCATCAAGAGACGCAAATACATTGTAGAACCTCTTAGCAGGGAAGAGGCAGAGTTTCCAATAGCATATTCCATAGTCGTTCATCACAAAATTGAAATGTTTGACAGGCTCCTGAGGGCCATCTACATGCCTCAGAATTTCTATTGCATTCACGTGGACAAGAAATCGGAGGATTCCTTCCTGGCCGCGGTGACTGGCATTGCATCCTGTTTCAGTAACGTCTTTGTGGCCAGTCAGCTGGAGACTGTGGTGTACGCATCGTGGAGTCGGGTCCAGGCCGACCTCAACTGTATGCGGGACCTCCACAAAAGAAACGCAGGCTGGAAGTACCTGATCAACCTCTGCGGCATGGATTTTCCTATTAAAACCAACCTGGAAATTGTCAGGAAGCTCAAGTCACTAGTGGGAGAAAACAACCTAGAGACGGAGAGAATGCCATCCCATAAAAAAGAAAGGTGGAAAAAGCACTATGAGGTGGTGGATGGAAAGCTGACAAATACGGGGACTGACAAAGTGCAACCTCCTCTTGAAACGCCTCTGTTTTCGGGCAGTGCCTATTTCGTGGTCAGCAGGAAGTACGTAGAGTACGTGCTAGAGAATGAAAAAATCCAGAAGTTTATGGAGTGGGCGAAAGACACATATAGCCCGGATGAGTATCTCTGGGCCACTATTCAGAGGATCCCTGAAGTCCCTGGCTCACTGTCCTTAAGTCATAAGTACGACATGTCCGATATGCAAGCAATTGCTAGGTTTGTCAAATGGCAGTACTTTGAAGGTGACGTTTACAAGGGCGCACCCTATCCACCCTGCAACGGGGTGCACGTGCGCTCCGTGTGTGTTTTTGGAGCAGGTGACTTGAACTGGATACTGCGCAAGCACCACCTGTTTGCCAATAAGTTTGACATGGACATTGACCTCTTTGCCATCCAGTGTTTGGATGAGCATCTGAGGCTTAAAGCCCTGGAGACGTTAAAACACTGACATTTACTGTAGGCAATTTTAGAAATAATAAGGCGGCTACATGAGATGTATCCCATCTGACTCTTCGGCTCTATTAATTAACATCAGAAACACTGTAGGGGTTTAGAGCAAGGACTCTAAATCTTCTTGTCAGAGAATTCACATGGTCTCTGCAGAGTACAGCCAGTTAGAAAGGTTATGGCATTAAACCTTGACTTAGAGTTAATGTGAGGCCACGGCAAGTTGCAAGGCATTGTGGGGAGAGGTGACCCAGGTGGCCCGGAAGAGGCCCAATGCAACAACCAGCCTGTTAAAAGAGCTCAGGGACTTCACAAAATGATAAGATTTAACCTGTGCCAAAATTGCTTTGAGAGCTTTAAATATGCCAGTCTTCCCAGTTTGAATAAATTTATAGCAGCAACCAATCATGAGGGTATAATTTATTTTGTAGGTTCTATTTGTTGAATTAGAAAATTGACATTACTGTAAATGATTCTTGTGAATATAATGTACTGTCTGCTGCAACATTGTGCTGTGTATTGTATCTATGTCATCTCAGGGAACTTGGAAAAAACAGGCTTGAATGAATGTAAATGTTTCTGAGTAATTTTTGCTTCTACCAATGTACGTATGTTTTTAAAAACAAAAAAACTGGCAATTTCTGGTTTAGTTGATTCTATGAATCATCTTAGATTATTAGAAAAGATATCTTAGGTTATTAAAAGAGTTAAGATATCTTTGTTTATGATAGTTTCTACAGAGTAACACTCAATTTTGAAAATATTTGTCTCTCTACTGCTCTCCGCCATCTCTAGACCCTGCTATCAAGCTATATAAAAACTTGCTTTTCATTACCCCATAGTACTGCCTCAATTCTAGTATATGATTCGATTGACAGTAATTAGTGTAGAGAACTAAGACAGAAAGGTATGGAGGGGGAGGAGCAGGAGTCATATTTTGCCCATTTCTGAGGCCCACGGTGAGGGTTAAAAACCAGCAGTTGGCACTATCCCCAGAAATGAAGGCTGTTGCTCTTTGTCTCTATCCAACCTCCCAGAGTTTTGCATCCTAGTGTCCCCTATGTCTCCATTTGAAAGAAACTGGTTTCATTGTCCTTGCTACTTCATGTCACCTGCCCATTGTTCGCTTCTTAGCCCTTGGGTTGTATGTTTCTCTCTCTCAGAACCTATGAGGAAGGAAGAGGTGTTCTGTTGGTCTACTACACGGTGAACTTGAAGGCCTGGGAATCTGAAAGGTTTGAGGCGGATTATTTCAGTATCGGTATTACTCAGAGCATATGATTTTTACTCTACTTTTTCACCAAAAAGACAGATAATTTGAGGTTGCTATTTGCTGTCTCATCTCAAAGTAAATGAAGATATTTAAAAACAACAACAAACTTGCTCTTTTGCTAAGCTGATACTGTTCAGCCAAAGATCTAACTGGAAATGTGACTTTAAACAAAAATCAAACCATGTACTTTATTTTTAAAGCATAGCCAATTCAAATAATATATGAGAAATTCATAATGTCAGTTTTCAGGCCTTCAACTGAGAAAACATTTTTATTCCTCAAAGTTAGAAAACATTTTCATTTTATGGAGAAGTTTGTTATACTGACTGTCCTAAACAAAAGTTTCATGTTTTTTAAACCTTTATCATTTATAAGTGTGCAAGTCAGTGGATGGCTGTGTTTTGCATGATTTGATATTTGGAAAACTCAAGCGATAACATTGCTTAGGGTGTTATATGCTTGGGGTTTCATCCCTGTTCCCTTCTAACCCAGTTTGCTCTTTTAATGCATGTCAAATGTTTCTGCCATTCTCTTTCAGCAGAAAGATTTTACCTATAAGTAGGGCATTCTTTAAAACCAATGATGTTCAGTGGTGCATACTTTGTGTCTGTGTCTTGTATTTCTACTTCAGTCATGGTGTCTTGTTTTATGGATTTTTTAAATTTTATTTCAAAAATTTGCAAATTAATAAGAAATTTAAAAGCAATAGTACAGGGCACCAAAGGGGTTTGATTCCCAGTCAGGGCAAATACTTAGGTTATGGGTTTGATGAGGGCATGCACATCTCACATCGATGTTTCTCTTTCCCTAACTCTCTCTAAAATCAATAAGCATACCTTCAGGTGAGAATTTTTTTAAAAAGCAATAAGCAGTAGTACAGGGAATACCATATAACCCTCTCCTGGAGTTATAGAATGTTAATATCATGTCCCCTTTGCTTTTAATTGTATAGATTTTTTGAAATTTTATTAAAACTATAAATTTTTAAAAGTTTTTTAAAAATATATTTTATTGGTTTTTCACAGAGAGGAAGGGAGAGGGAATAGAGAGTTAGAAACATCGATGAGAGAGAAACATCGATCAGCTGCCTCCTGCACACTCCCTACTGGGTATGTGCCCGCAACCAAGGTACGTGCCCTTGACCGGAATCGAACCTGGGACCCCTGAGTCCGTAGGCCAACGCTCTATCCACTGAGCCAAACCGGTTAGGGCAAAGTTTTTTAAATTAACAATCATCCAAAGTTATCATTCATCTCAACACTTATTGTAGTGTGATTGTATCTGATTTACATTTAAAGTGGCAGGTTTTAAAAGATTTTTCTTCACCCCAGATATAAAAATAGGATTTTAGAGTTCATTTCCCAAACCCCACACTAAAACTATAGACCCACCATCTTTTATGTAGCCATGGAACCTCATCTTTCTAGAATGGTACTTGTTGAAATGTGTCTGAACATTACCCTATTGCTAAAGACTGTTAAAGGGATTATGTAGAATTTGTTTATCAGGACTCATATCTTTCAGCTTAACCTAAAGCAAATGAAATTTATACTCCTATGACAAGCTAAAATTTAAAGAGTCAAAAAGTTTGTTTGAAACAGCCTACTCACCAAAGAGTCACAGGTTTGATTCACCGTTAAGGGGCATGTACCTGCGTTGAAGGCTTGATCCCCAGCCCTAGTTAGAGCGTGTGTAGGAGGCAACCAATCTGTGTATCTCTGTCACATCGATGTCTCTCTCTCTCTCTCTCTCTCTCTCTCTCTCTCTCTCTCTCTCCCTCCCTCCCATCCTCCCTCCCTCCCTCCCCCTCCCCTTCCCCTCCCTCCACTTTCTCTAAAAATCAATAGAAAAAAATCCTACACACACACACACACACACACACACAAAGGAAGCCCATACTACATTCAGGAGGGGCAAAACACAGGTACTTTGGGAAAGATTAAGAAGTTATTTAAATTGTTTCATGTCAGTTATTAAACACTAATTTCTTTTTACTGTCATTTAAGAGCTTCTGTAGGAATTTATTATAACTCATTCACAAATGAATCCCTGATCATAAATAAACTGAATTTTTTTGATAGAAGGATTATTCTAGTTAATAAAGTATTGCAAGAAGTTTCAATATTACTTATTAAGGACAAGTTGACAGAAATATTTCTTTCTTTTATAGACAATTACCAGACAATGGTAAACAGCCACTCAGCCTTGTGAATGTGAAAGTTACTGGTCTCTAAATGTGTATTTGTGTCATTCGTCAAGTATAATTCACTTAAATGAAATAACATAAATGGGTTTTCTTTTGTAGTTATTTGGGGACGTGAAAGCCATGTTTTTAGTTTATTTCATTTGTAAGATTAATTGAACTGGATTTTTCCGGTTGCTTAGAAAAATACAAATAATTTCTCATTATGTTAAATATAAAATAAATGCAACACTGTTTCATGGTAAACATGGTTACTGTTAAGTTTACTCTTTTTAATGTGGGCATGACTGGATGCATTTGGAACTTGTCATATATCACCATTAAAATCAGCCATTCCAAAAGCAATGCCTCCTCTCCACAAATTATTCTTTTTTTCACTAGCTACCAGCACTCAAATGTTAACTTTAGTAGTTGATGTGGTGCTGTGTGTGAGTAGTGATTAAAAAATACAAGATTAATTCCCCAGGCAGAAATGTCTGACAAGAGCAGGAAATACAGCAGAGGTTATGCAAAAAGACTTAGACAAAGGGCATTAGAAGGATGCAGTTTAATAGCCAGTATTGAGTTCTAGGGCATTACTAGCTTTCCTTTGTCTGCTGAGGGAGGAGAGCAGTTTTCCAGTCAGGTTTTCTACTCAACGGCCACAAATACTCACAGGATCTGCTACTTGCTGTGGTTTACATGTGGAGGGCACAGCAGCGGGAAAAGGGAAGCCCCTCCCCACCAGATACCGAGCGCTGTCTGCACAGTCCTCTCACCTCACCTGCTTGAAAACCCTGATTTAGCCCCCTTTCAGATGAAACAGCCTAGAAAGTAGCAAAATTGACCTCAGATCTTTCTCCAAAGCTTGAGAGGTTTACATATCTTTTGTAAGCCTGCTTGTCAAATAATTTTTTTAACATGTGCTATCTTAAAAGTTTTCAGAGCTTGTCATCAAAATATTGATTTAATTTTTTTTTTTGATGCACTAAGGCCCAAACTAGAATGAGTTATAACTATCAGACAAGACTGTTCTTATTACTGTAGGTGATAGGATTGTCTAAAAAGCTCAGGAATCTTGTTTTGGGATTAATATGAAATTAGCAAATACCTCCAGATATCCAAAAAATTATGTTTTCCCATATTTAAGTAAAAAAAAAGTTTTAAGATATAATGGGAATATGTTCCCTTTCATCATAGCAATAAGCTCTGTAAAATGTATTGGGGTCCAAGACAGGCTGTCTCAGATATCCCACAGTGGTATATTGATTACTTGGAATTAAATTTACTTGATAAGCAGCTGGGGCACCTTGATCCACCCCTGTCACCTTGAATGCTAGGAAGAAATCTCCCATGTGAAAGTTTTCCTGGCTGCACCTGGAAGCTCACCCTCCCCAACCCCCTTCCAAGGTGTTAACTCAGAGCTGAAAAGTTTGTATAATCAAATGACTATATATATACACACAAAGCAAGGTATTAACCCTATAATAGACTCCCTCTTAACACAGGGTATATTGCTTTTTGCTTCCTCACCGTGTACCAGTTTAATCTTGCCAGTGAAGAAAGAAGGCAAATTTGATTCAGCTAAGACTCAAATTTCTTGATTTGTATAAGACCTAAGAGCCATTACCTCTCGTAATTCCTTGGCACCTTACAGTCCCAAATCTGACTACTATTCTCACCTCAATTCCTGCTAATGCAGCCTGGGTATAGGCTCAGCTTTCTTTTTTATCCCTTTGCACCCCAGCTCACAATTTTTTTTTTGCATTTACATTTGCATTTACAGTTACCATGGACTAGCATACCTCAGGGATATTGTGAGTCTCCTTCAATATTTTCCAAAATCCTTAAAGCCAACTTAGATTCTGCAACCTTTACCCAAAGCTTCATGCTACTGCAATATATTATTGACCTTTTGCTCTGGAATCAAACTGAGCAGGAAACTCTTACAGATTCCCTCACTCTCTCTCTTTTCATCTTCACCAGAGGATATGTTTATTGATTTGAGACAGAGAGAAAGAGAAAGAGAGAGAAACATGGTTTGCCTCCTGTATGTACCCACAAGGGGATTGAACCAGCAACCTAGGTATGTGCCCTGACCAGGAATTGACCAGGAATTGAACTTGCAACCTTTCAGTGCACAGTATGATACTCTAACCAACTGAGCCACACTGGCCAGGGCTCCCTCTTCAAGGTACTAGATGAATGAGGCCATAAAACCTCCAGTTATATTCTCAAAGTGTTGATAAAATTGTTCTAAATTTCATCTGAATAGCTAGGAATACTTCCAAAGAGGGAATTAATGAAGTCTTGCAATACTACATTTGAAGCCATACTTCAAAAAATATTAAAAGTGTACTATTATTTAACATTTGAACTCTTAGACCAATAATAATGCAGAGAAAGGTGTTAATATATGTAAAATATTACAAAGAAACCATCAGAACATAGTGAGGAAGGAAAGAGTAAATTTAATCATAAGTACCTATTTGGAGAACATTTTGAAAAGATTATAGCCTTCTACTTTACATCAAAATCCAGATGGATTAGGAAAAAAAAAACACAAGAAAACTAGAAGAACATATCAGTGACTATCTCTGCATGTGATGGTATCTCCAAATAAAAGCAACAGGAGTGCTCATTAAGGAACAGATTATAGACTTAACTAAAAGTATCTACGTATCTTCTGAATATGAGAAAGCAAAAGGCAGCCAGAATTGAAAAATTTGCCAACAGAGTTTGAAAGAGGGAGAATAAGTAGCTTAATGTGGAAATTATTTATGCTAATATTTAAAAAATAGCTTTAAACAGATGGACATACCTCCCTGTGGGGCAGGGGTGTGGGGTGGGTCGGGGATGAGAAGAGATAAAACAAAGAACTTATGTACTATATACATAGCCCATGGACACGGGCATCGGGGTAGTGAAGACCTGGTGAGTAGAGGCTGGGATGAGGGGGGTAAAGGGGAGGAAATTGTGAGACATCTGTAATACTATCAACAATAAAAAATATATTAAAAATAAAATAAAAAATAGCTTTATCGAGATAAAATTTGTATACCATACCATTCACCCATTTAAAGGTTACAATTCAATGGGTTTCTTTGTATAACCATCACAATCAGTTTTAGAACATTTTCATCACCTTCCCCCCCGCCCCCCCCCCCCGCAAAAAAACACCCTATACTCTAGTGGTCACTCCCCATTACCCGTCAATCCCCCTATACTAATACATTTGTTAAAAGCATGAAGATGCCAAGAGTAAAATGAACAAAGGCTGCAACAATTCACAGAAGGTGAAATAAGGGAAGTACAAATGGCTAATATGAAAAATTGAAGTACAATAAAAATAATTGTGAGAGAAATATTAATCAATTGTCTCCTTTATGCACCCCGACCAGGGATCAACCGCAACTCGGGTATGTGCCCTGGCCGAGAATTGAACCCACAACCTTTTGGTGTTCAGGATGATGCTCCAACCAACTGAGCCACTGAGCTAGGGCAGTAGGGTTTTTGTTTGTTTGTTTGTTTTATATTCATCCTCAGTACTTATGAGACCATATTGAAAAACATGCTTATATTGCAAGAAGGAGTGTTAAAGCTTCCCAAAAAATTCTTTTACTTCTTGGAAAATATCCTAAGAGATAATCAAAGATCTGAATTCACATTTAAGCCCACTATTTGTCATATCCTTACTTATGATGAAATGTAAAAATACATAAATCTCCAGTATATGTTTCTTTTGCATTCATGACGTGGTATGAAATATCCTTATAGTACACTTAATGCCATGGAAAATTACTATAAAGTGAAGTAAACAAAATGGAAGACTACATGTAATGTGATTTCAGTTATGTTTAAAAAAATTATATTAAACACAAAGGAGCTTTCAGAATCTCCCTGAAATATCACATCTTGATATTTTGAGAGTGGTTTCTTTTAGCTCCATAAAATTGTTGCTTGCCAAATATTTATTTGGAGTGTTTTCCACATATAGGAAGTCTTACTAAGACTGCTCACGGCCAGCCTTCACTTGGGGGAAGGAGGGTTGTTTTCTCTTCATCCCTCTTTCACCTACAGCAATGTTTTTAGATTTAAGCTTCAGTGCTTAGCAATGCATCTGGAGGCCTTATACTCTGGGTAACCCTGTCAGATGCTCCAACTGTATATCCCTAGTGGAGAAAATTCTTTGCAGCTCTAACCAGAAGAATACTTGAACCAGTTCTACAAGGAATTGTCAACCTGGCTTCAAGATCCCAGGATGCTTAGATTGGCAGCAGATTTGCCTCTAGCTCCTTAGAATCTATATATGGAATTTCATTTTCTGATACCAGATAAATGTTAATTTAATTGCTTGTTAGGTGAGAATGGTCTGGTTCTTTCAGCTGCATGCCAATGCAAAACAGATGTTCCCTTTAGCAGGAGGACTTGAAAATATTCATGTTCTCTGGGTAGCATCCATCTGAACATCTGATCGTGGGAGTAACTTTGATGAGCAATACTGGTGCAGGAGGAGGATCTTGTTTAACTCAAGAATTTTGTACATTTCATGGGAAGGCTATTTACGATTAGCCTTTAAGAAGGCCTTGTTCAGATGGCCTTTAAGATTAGCTAAGAAACGGAATTAGAAATCTTTTTTAAAAGATTCTTTCTTAAAAAAACAAACAAACTCACAATTCTTTTTTGACTTGGCCAAGTAGCTCAGTTGGTTAGAAAGTCGTCCCAATACACCATGGTTACGAGTTTGATCCCTGGTCAGGCATATACAAAAAATCAACCAAGGAATGCATAAGTAAGTGGCTCTCTCTCTCTCTCTCTCTCTCTCTCTTTCTCTCTCATTCCCTCCCTTCCTCTCTCTCTAAAATCAATCAATAAATATTGGAAAAAATGGGGAATGATATTTTTTAAAACTTCTTAAAAAGGATTTATTTCTGCAGAACTAATCATAGCTTAAATGTTACTGAGTATTTCAATTTACTTCCTGTATCATCTGACTTATTAGTAAACTCTTCCTGGCCCAGTCAAAATTTCTTTAACTTGATTCAAAGGAGAAATGTTCCCTGCTCCCTCCACCCCCAAAAGCTTTCCCTACTTCTTTGCCCAAAGGAAAATGCCCCCTGAAGTATGTTTCTTAAAGTCCACTGAGGGAATAATGACCACAGTTAACATTTTTTGAACTTTTAAAAAATAATTAAATGTATTGGGGTGACACTGGTTGATAACATGAGTTTCAAGTGTACAATTCTGTAACACGTCACCGTATTAATTATTGCATTGTGATGTGCATGTTTTTACTGAACATTCTGAACATTTTGTACATATTACTGAGAAGGCTAAAAGGCTAATTCCAATGTAACCCTGATTTTTTTTTTTGGGGGGGGGGGGCTAGCAATCTGAATCTGAGCTAGCAACCTAATGTACATTCTTGATAACCTATAATTAAGTCACTGCCCCTTTCTCCACAAACTGGTCTTACAAGACCTGTTACCTAAATGCTCACATTTTACAGAGGTCATAAACCATGAACAAGACACAACCCCTGGAGGGGGTTATCAGCGCTGACACCAGGCCAGGCCCTTAGATATGATCTCAAGACCCCCATCCCAACACACGGGGCTTTTTGCAAAGCCCGAGAAAGGTCCAGAAGTATAATCCATATTTGGGGGACAAAGAAACCAAAAGGGGATAAAAGAAGGGCTTCCACCTTATTGGTTTGCTCAGACTTTGAAAGGCAACTCCTCTGAAACCACCGGCGTAATAAAGCTGTGTAACTCCATTTCTCTGAGCGTCGCTTGGGTTTCTTCAGTTTTCTACATTATCTCTTTTCACTTCACAACAATCTTGGGAAGAGTTGCTGTTAGTGCAGTGATGGCGAACCTATGACACGCGTGTCAGAGGTGACACGCGAACTCATTTTTTTGGTTGATTTTTCTTTGTTAAATGGCATTTAAATATATAAAATAAATATCAAAAATATAAATCTTTGTTTTACTATGGTTGCAAATATCAAAAAATTTCTATATGTGACACGGCACCAGAGTTAAGTTAGGGTTTTTCAAAATGCTGACACGCCGAGCTCAAAAGGTTCACCATCACTGTAGTGGCTCAATTTACAAAGAGGGCAAAGAAGTACATGAATCTGTAACAAATGGCAACTTAAAAAATGTTTTTTCTTTGATCCGTTCAGCTCCATTCTACCATCTCAACTATCCATCTCTTTCCCCAGATCCTGATCTACTTTAAAAAAAAAAATAAGTGCATTGAGAAATAGAAGGGGTGGAAACAAAGAATTGGTTTTTTAGTCTTGCTTAAATCACCCCCAGAAGCGTGTGGGGAGAGAGAGGAGAAAAAAGAGAGGAAAGTGTGGTGAACATCGTCTGTAATGACGTGTCACCAAGGAGAGGCTGCGGAAAATCCTGAGACATCGTAGTCTTGAAAGGCAGGAGGAAAAGCCAGAGAGAGGAGTTGAGAAGCCACAGAGGGAATAGTTTCAAGAAGTCCTGTCAGTCTTAACATTGGATGAAAGCATGGGAGGTTTGAGAGGGAAATGTTTTGGCATAAAATATATGGCAAGTGTCTACCTCCAATGTTCAGAGACCGTCTCGGTATAAGTGTACTTTCCTGTGGATGACCACTGTTGCTCTAGCTAATTTAATAAACACACTCACACACAAAGAAGGGGGCCCTGTGGAATGTGAGGAACCAGGTAATTTTGTTTGGCTGAGTCCTTTTGGAGGGAATTATGCAAGTTGATGGATTTTGCTGAGGAATGTGAGGGGAGGAGGTACCAGCTCAAAAGACCACAAAAAAACTGTTGGGGGTAGGGCAGTGGGGGGAACCAGGAACCTATGGAAAGAGCTTGAGGGCAAGGAAGATTCTGAAGGGAGGCTTAACCTTCTTGGTCTCAGGTGACCAACCATTCCAATTTGCCCAAGACTGGAGAGGTTCCTGGGACACTGGATTTTGAGCGCCAAAGCCAGAATAAGTGGTCATTCTGGCTTTGTCTTTCCCCTTAAATCTGAAGGAAAATCTCTATCAGTGCTTTGAGAGTGGAAGGGATGCTTTCTGGGCACTAACAATTCAGAAATTGGCCTGTAGGCAGGCACAAGAAAGAACAGGGGGGCCACAAGTAGGCCCAGCCACTTACAGGTGAAGCTCCTGATTAAGGAGAGAATCCTAACCAAGCAGAGCGAGGGGATGATATCCTCTTGTGATACCTGAGAAGCCTAATCCAAACTGAGCCCAGGCCTGTTCATTCAGAGGATCCAATAAATTCTGTCTTTTATTGCTTCGGGGAGATTGAGCTAAATTGCCAACTTTTGAAGCTGCTATGAACCTCTGTGTGCAGGTATTTGTGTGGACATAAGTTTTCAACTCCACTGGGTAAACCAAGGAGCACGATTGCTGGATTATATGGTAAGAGAATGTTTAATTTTATAATAAATCACCAAACTGTCTTCCAAAGTGTCCGTAGCATTTTGCAATAAACGAGAATTCCTGTTGCTCCATATCTTTCCCAGAATTTGATGTTTTCAAAAACAATAAGTGGCATCTTATTGTTTTAATTTGCAGTTCCTTGATAACATATGCTGTTGAGCATCTTTTCATATGCTTATGTGTCATCTCTATATCTGCTTCGGTGAGGTGTCAAGGTCTTTCACCCATTTTAAAATTTCATTTTCTTATTGAATTTTAAGAATTCTTTGTATATTTTGGATAATAGTCCTTTATCAGTTATGTCTTTTGCCAATATCCCCTCTCAGTCTGTGACTGTATTTTTTAATGGAAAAACACATGTTAAACTGTTAAATTAATAGCTGACATTGCTCCTTGGGGATAGAGACTGTGTCCCCTTCATTTTTGTTTTTCTAAGTCTAACACAGAGCATGATATATAATAGGTACTCATTAAAAAGGTGGTAAATGGATAAAGACAATTAATTTGTTCAATCTTGATTAATCTTTCTTAAGGGAAAAAATCTCCTTTTATATATATGTTTTCCTTTCAAATAAACAGAAATCATAACACTAGAAGGAAAAAGATATATAGATTTACTCACAACTGGCTAACATTTGGCTATATTCAGCTTGTCTTTATTCTCTCCGTGAAACCAAAGCTACTGAAAAACTAAACACTGCACCTGAATTAAAGCGCCCTGTCATTTTTCCCCTGCCCACAAATATCTCTGTTCCGGAAATCTGATCTTTAGGAATCTGGTGTTCTTTCCTCACTGCCGAAGCACGTGACTAAAGTAAGTGGAGAGCAGGTCCAGTCCTTGTGTGTGCGGTGCAGTGTGCGTCTCTGGTAGGCCCAGGCCCTTTCGTTCTCTAGGGGAAGGGAAGGGAGGAGGAGGGAGAGGCAGAGCATGTTCACTGGCCTCTGGATGCATTTCTCCCCACAAGCCATTTATAGAAACCCCACAAAGGGGGTCAACATGCACCTGTTTCCTACAAAGCTGGGCTGTACTTTGTTGAAGTGCAAACAAGGAAATAGGGATGAGAAGATATGTGTGTGAAAACTCAGGGGGAAAACGGACATGCATTCTTGGCTTAGGCCGAGGAACACCAAACCAGCGGGAGAGGAGAAAGGAAAGCCCTCCCCAGGAATCTTTCCACATTGCCTCGGCGTGTTAGGTGGGCTGTGAGGGTGACACGATTCAGTGCTGCTGTGGCATTTCAACACTCTGGCAGAAGCGCAGTGTCTGCGGATGAGAGATTGCCCACTGTGATTGTTACATCCATTTAAGCAGGTTTTCCTCCACCTGAGCACTACTGACATTTGGGGCCAGATAATTCTTCGTTATGGGGGTAGAAGCCATTCTGTGCGTTGTAGGCTTTTTAGCAGCATCCTTGGTCCCTATGCCCCAGATACCAGTAGCACGCCCCCTCCTCAGTTGTGACAACCAAAGATACCTCTAATATTGCCAAATGTTGTCTGGGATGCAAAATTATCCTTGCTTGAGAACCAGTGACGTATAGGAAGGATTCAATTCCCATCAAAATGCCTGGGCAGAGCATCCACTACGTGAAAAGCACTGACTAGGTATTTGATTGACCCTGGTAAAACAAATATTCATGGTTGCTATTCAGATGCACCTTAAATCTAAGAGGCGAGAGGATGAATGGATGGATATAGGATACATCCAATAGATACGATTTCTCTTAGGAATCAGCCAGTGTTAAAAAAAACAAAACACACAGAACAACTTCCTCTCTAGCCAATCACTGGAGGGAAAAGCAATTCTCATGTGAGGGCTGATCAAATAGACCACCATCAAATCCTACTAAAGATAAAAAAGTAAAGATACCTATTGAAAATATGGTGGGCTTTTGTAGGTAGTTAGATACTAGTTATATCAATGACTCTCAAATACTAGACTGTTTCAGAAGCAAATAAAAGGCTTGGTACAAAATGCTTATTTGAACCACCCCTTATGTTGCAAAATTTATGAGGGTGAACCAGATACAGTTGATTCTTGTTCTTCATGGTAATTATGTTCTATAAAATTACTGCAAACACTAACTTAGTGACTCCTGAACTATTGCTCCTAGAGGAAATACAGGGTTAGGTTTCCAGAAACCTTCAGTCAGAACATTTTTTGTCAACCAAAGTGCCATTGGCCCTCTATAGGTTTGCCTATTAACTTTTTTGTAAAACTAATCAGTCTCACCAGCATTAAAAATCTGCTCTTTCACATAACCCTTTTCCTGTAAAAGACTTAGCAGATATTTAAAAAAATTGTTTTGAAGCTTCCTTATCTGCAGAACCAGCCTCTCCTGCAAGTTTAACATATTTTGTGCCTTATCGTCTTTTGAAGCCCAAGGCAGCCAGCCCTAGTGGAAGAAAGATGAACATTTCTTGACTCTGGATAACATGACCATAAATTTATTTGGCTTCAGCCTCACAATAATGTGTTGGTTGTTTAAAATTTTTTAATACATTTTTTTATTGATTTCAGAGAGGAAGGGAGAGGGAAGAGAGAGATAGAAACATCAATGATGAGAGAGAATCATTGATCAGCTGCCTCCTGCACATCCCCTGCACGAGCCCACAACCCAGGCATTTGCCCTTGACTGGAATCAAACCTGGGGCCCTTCAGTCCACAGGCTGACGCTCTATCCACTGAGCCAAACCAACTAGGGCTGTGTTTTGTTTTTGTTTTTTTAAATGTGTCATTTCATGACTCCACAAATTTAGCTGCTTTTCCATAGTTTCATCATGCTCTATAGGTGTTACTTTAGCACTAGAAGGAGCTGCCTCACATACAAATTGGCAAATCTTTTGCTTTCCTGGATGACACAAAGGGAATTCATCAACATTGAACTCACACCCAATAACACTGAAACTCATTCCCAAATGAAACCGCTCTAACACATATTTTCTCCAGTCTTCTTGCCCTTAGGAAGCTTAGATGGCACTTCAGCACTGCACTGGGGGGGGTCCATTTTAAACAACAAAATCACCAAGAAAAAGTACAAAAATGAGAAAAATAGATCATGAAAAGTACACTTTATTGAATGAGAGCTGAAATAAGAAGGCAGAGCCTCGCCTTGTTCCACCTCAACTGGGAGTGCCCACTTAATATAATCCCCAGAGGATCAAAGAATCTCTCTCTCTCTCTCCCTCTCTCTGCCTCTCTCTCTCTCCCATTTGCCCTGTGCATTCTGTGCTTTCAAGACAGTCTTGCCCAGTAGCATGCAACCATGCGGGTTGAGCAGCTACCTGGGACCTCTGCAGACCACGTGGGCTCCGAAGGACCAAGCTTTAATATGAAACAGACACTCTGGACACTGACCTTGGTTTGGGCCTTGCTGAAGATATGGCTGGACTTTTTTCATGGCGGGACAGAGGGAGATGAAACTTGGGAAACCCAGGGTCAACTTTCTCAAATAAACATTGCCATACCACAATCTCCTGTGTGTGGGTCTGTTAAATGCTTTTCTCATGATCCTGTGAAACAGCCTGATTTTGACCTGCAACAGTACCTAAAAAAATAACAAACAAACAACAAAAACACTTTTAAAAAACCCAAACACTTTTAGTGTACTTTTCAGGGAACACAACTATAAAAGAAAAAGTCTGGAGCTCACCAAGAAGCACCAGATGTTACATGTTTTCATTAAACTTTCACTAATCTAAAGTAAATGTCCCTTGATTTATACTGTTAATTTAATAAAAGGTTGTGTAGGATGAATAATGAACAGTGACACTCCCCCTCCTCCCCCCGCCAAAAAAAAGATGTCTGCATCCTAATCCCCAGAACCTGTGACTGCTTTACCTTTCATCATAAAAGGGACTTTGCAGATGTATTTAAATTAAGGGCCTTGCAGAGAGATAATTATGGATTTTCTTGGGTGGGTTTGATGTACTCACAGAGTCCCCATAAGGGAGAAGTCAGTCAGAGAGAAGGCCATGTAATGTCAGAGCAAACTCTGCTGGTTTTGAAGATGAGGAAGGGGCCATGAGCCAAAGAATGCGAGGAATGCAGTCTAGGTAGAAATTAGAATGGATGAATTTTTCCCTCAGGAGGAAACAGGCTGTGGTCACCTTGACTTTGACTCAGTAAATCTGATTTCAAACTTCTGGCTTCCAGAATTGTAAGGGAATACACTTGTGTTGTTTTAAGCCACTAAATTTGTGGTAACTTGTTACAACAGCAATAGGACACTAACATAAAAGGGAAAGATGAAGTTTAAATATTCCTATTCTTTTGAATTCTTTGGTTTGCTTTTCATGGTGACATAGAAAAGCTTTTTGCTGGAGTCACTTTTAACGCAAAGATGATCTGCATTCAACAGACTTATTCCTTCTTGCTTTAATGATATAGGCATTTCACTGAAGGAGAAACCAACACTTTGAGACTAACACCTTATTTTAAATTAATAATAACCATTTTTCCAATTATAAAATTTATGCATGATTCTTGTACAAAGTAGATAAAGCAACAGAAAATCTCCTTTAGTAACTGTGAGCATCTGCTATTGAGATTTTCTTAGAGCTGCTATGAGCAATGCTTGCATGGCTGGGAATTCTTACCTCATTGTATGGCCTGATAGACCCATGTGAAAACTAGACTAAGCACATTTAGCTTCCAGCATGTCACTATTCCCAGCATTATTTACCAGTTTTTGGAAACAAGGAAAAAAAGGTGGGGTAGTTTCCTCCCTTCCTTGCCTCTCTTGCATTTGGCATGAGGTCAGGCCAGTGGGAGGATCAGTGTTCACAGGAACTTATATCAAGCTCTTGAAGTGATCCTGACGCATGCTCTATCAGAGGTCCTCAAACTTTTTAAACAGGGGGCCAGTTTACTGTCCCTCAGACATTCCAAACAAGGAAAAAAAGGTGGGGTAGTTTCCTCCCCTCCTTGCCTCTCTTGCATTTGGCATGAGGTCAGGCCAGTGGGAGGATCAGTGTTCACTGGAACTTGTATCAAGCTCGGGCCGTAGTTTGAGGATGCCTGCTCTAGATTGAGACCCACTGGAGGAGATAAACATTTATAGACAGGAAAAGAGGTCCATAATATTATGAGTTAAATAAACACAGGTTGCAAAAGACTATCTATAGTGTGACCCTACTTTTGAATATTCATATATGAATGTGTAGAAATAGATCTGAAGAGATGTACATTAAAATGTTGACAATCGTTATCACTGGGTGGCTGGGTGGGGGAGGTCACACGGGATTTCATTTTTTTAAACATAAAATTTTATTTGTAGTGCTCTTAAACATTTCTATGGTGAATACAAATTGTTTACATCATTTTAAGAAAGAACAAAACAAATATTTTCCATGTGCCCTGACTGGGAGTCAAACCATGGCCTCCTGATTCATAGGTTAATGCTCAACCACTGAGCCACACCTGTCATTCCTGGATTGATTTCTTAAGGAGAAGGAAATGAATGAAGACAGGATGAATGAAGATAACCAAAAGTAGAAGGACACTCCTATAATCAGCTGAAAATATCGAATATGAACAATAAAGAAACCAACAACTGACCTCATATATACAGTGCTATGTAGAAAGTTTGATCTAAGTATATATAAGCCTCCCAAGAACTTTAAAACTCATCAACATCCATTTTCTAGGGTCAGAGTGTTAATTAGGACAGAGTAGAAGCCATTTGGCCCTAAGTTGTCTCTCCAGTCATGTCGTCCAGGATATTTCCTGTAGCTCATGCTCCAGCCACCTCAAAGTTTTTCATTACTTTTTGAGCACAAGGGTATTTCTGCCTGGAATAAGCCCTCTTTCTTGATGTTTACTCCCTCATCTGAGCAGAAACAACTCACATGCCTGTGCAGCAGTGTGATCTGATGAGAATTAAGTTTACTCTCCTATTTTGGCACTTCCTAAAGAAGATGACCATTTGTTTGTTTATTAGTCTATATTTTGTTTCCCACCCACCAGACAGGAATTGCTTTGAGGGCAGTGATTCTATTGTATATGTTTTTGCATTTCTAATACCTGGCATAATATTCAACATGTAGGAGGTGTTGAATAAAGAAGCCAAATGAGTGATTTAGTTAGTAGGAATTGAATCAAGTCCCTTCAATTTTCCTTGTTGCTTCAAAGGGCACGAATCAAATACAATGGAATAGCACACACGAGAGCATAGTTTTCACAGTTGGGATGATGGAGTAGATGACAATTAGTTATGTGGGGCAGGAAAAATAATTTTCTTCCTATCCTTCTAAGTTCTTCTGGCTGATTTAATAATCAAATTGTCATGAAACAGATTAACTGAAGAAAATGACCAAATTTTTACATAAATACATATGGTGGCTCCCTAAGAATATGGGCCCGAGAACACATTGGGTAGTTAAGGCTTCTATGCCATTCTGGACTAAGGTTAGAGAGGCAGGGGTAGTAGTTTGGGACTCAAAGGGTGGGAAGGCAATTCACATGGAGATGGAAAAGCAAACAGTAGGAAAACATAAATGTTTGCTGGGCCATCTTTAACAATGGGACACAGAAAGCATTTTGGTCAAATGGGCCTCGTTAGGTTCCTCCCTGTGTATCGCACCTGGCTCAGATTAAACTATAGTGAGTTATACTAGCTCCCTTCTTATGGACGATCCTCTATCTAAACTCTTTTAGGCAATAAGGAAGAAGATTAAAGGTTTCTCCAGAGTCTTTTGTTTCTTGAAAATAAGCAGCTTAAGGTAATCGGCATCCCGCAAAAGGCCTATTTTGTGGTGACAAACTCTGGTCCCCCCCAGTTACTAATATCATGGCTCTCGAGAGAGTCCCATAATCTCACTAGGGAAATGTTGCAAGAGGCAGAATCAAGAAAGAATGGCAGGACTCGGGAATTCACTCAAAGGAAGCACAGAGAAAGAAAACACATAGCTGGAATTCCTGGAGATGAGAAAAGAATGAAATGAAACAGAAAAAAAATGTTGGAAGATGTAAAACAAGAACAATCTTGCTTGAAATATTGAAAGAGATTAGGCTACAAACTGAGAGTACATCCTCAGAAAAAAACTACGAGAAGAAAAGTTACTGAAAGTCAAAACTAAAGAAAGATTCGGATGGGCTTCACAGCCGAAAAAGACAAGACCAGTATATAGGGGACAGTGTAGGTCTGGTGCGTACTTGCGCCCATCGACACTTGGCAGCAGAAGTCAGTGAAGCAACGGTTACTGTGTTCTTAAGGAAGTGGGATATGGCTACGATGACCACCTGACCCTGTTTGGCTGGGACTGAGAGGTTGCCCTAGAAACAGGACTTTCAGTCCTGAAACCCAACAGTCCCAGATAAATGAGGATGGTTAGTCATTGTGCACATAGCACTTATAACATTTTCATGAAAAAAAAAATTATATGGGGAACAAATAAATAAAAGGTTCATTGGTCAAAACCTAGCCAACCAAGAGAAGAATCAAAATTAAGAGGTCAGAAATAGAAAAGATTTGTTTTTTTTTTAAAAAAAAGATAATTAGCATTGAATATATTTATGTATAAAATTAAAATAACAGTGGAATTATAATTCATTTATAATTTATAAATTCAGTGTAATTTATAATGTAAGCTTCATAAACCTTAACAATGTAAAGCTAACGTTGTTAGCTTACAAATACAAATGGATATTAGAAAATGGAGAGTGGGAGGGAGTCAGAAGATCGTGTACTATGGCAATTTCTTTACCTTTCATAATAGGAAGCAGATTCTGTCAAAAACTGAAACAAGTAGGGAGAAAGAAAGAAAGAAAGAAAGAAAGAGAGAGAGAGAGAAGGAAGGAAGGAAGGAAGGAAGGAAGGAAGGAAGAAAGAAAGAAAGAAAGAAAGAAAGAAAGAAAGAAAGAAAGAAAGAAAGAAAGAAAGAAAGAAAGAGAGAAAGAGAGAAAGAAAGAGAGAAAGAAGGAAGGAAGGAAGGAAGGAAGGAAGTAAGGAAGGAAGGAAGGAAGGAAGGAAGGAAGGAAGGGCCCTAGCCAGATTGGCTCAGTGCATAGAGCAGTGGTTCTCAACCTTCCTAATGCCGCGACCCTTTAATACAGTTCCTCATGTTGTGGTGACCCCAATTTCATTGTTACAAATTGAACATAATTAAAGCATAGTGATTAATCACAAAAACAATATGTAATTATATATGTGTTTTCCGATGTTCACCCCTGTGAAAGGGTCGTTTGAACCCCAAAGGGGTCGCGGCCCACAGGCTGAGAACCGCTGGCATAGAGCATCAGCCTGCAGACCGAAGGGTCCTGGGTTTGATTCTGGTCAAGAGCATGTACCTCGGTTTCGGGCTCCGCCCCAGCTCAGGCCCTGGTCGGGGCACATGGAGGAGGCAACCAATCGATGTGTTTTTCTCACATCGACATTTCTCTCTGTCTTTGCCTCTCTCTTCCACCCTCCCCCCAAAAAATCAATGGAAAAATATCCTCGGGCGAGGATGGAAAGAAGAAAGAAAGAAAGAAAGAAAGAGAGAGAGAGAGAGTGAGAGAGAGAGAGAGAGAGAAGAAAGAAAGAGAGAGAGAGAAAGAAAGCCATGTGACTCCAGTTTCTTAATGGATATACTGAACCTCAGAAGAATCTTTCAGGAATGAACTTACCTATTGCAAAGAAACATTTTTTAAAAATATATATTTTATTTATTTTTTACAGAGAGGAAGGGAGAGGGAGAGGAATAGAGAGTTAGAAACATCAATGAGAGAGAAAAATCAATTCAGCTGCCTCTTGCACACCTACTGGGGATGTGCCCGCAACCAAGGTCCAGTTTCTTAATGGATTTACTGAACCTCAGAAGAATCTTTCAGGAATGAACTTACCTATTGCAAAGAAACATTTAACATTTTTTTAAAAAAATAGCACTTTAATTCTCCTATTAAAGAAATATTAAATTATAATCATTTATCTTAAAAATAGCATGTTATCCTTTATCTATCTTTTATCTATCTTTATTTGCCTCACTAGCAGTATAGACATTTTGAGAATAGTGGTTACTAAAGACTGAGATTGCTTGTTCCTATGTTTGCAGTTGGGGTGGAGTTGGATAAAAATGCTTCTTTGTGCTTTTTCAGTATTTTTAAATTTAAAAACCACTGTGATGATTCATTTTATGTGTCAACTTGGCTAGGCCATAGTACCAGACATTTGGCTCAACATCATTTTAGATATTTCTGTGAAAGTAATTTTCAGATGACATCAACATTTAAATCAGTAGACTTTGAGTAAGGCAGATTATCTTCTATAATGTGGGTGGGACTCATCCAATCAGTTAAAGTTATTAATATAAAAAGACATATCTCACCAGAAAAAGAAGGAATTCTGCCAGCAGACTGCTCTTTGGATTCAAACTGCAACTCTTCCCTGGGTCTCCAGTCTGCCAGCCTACCCTGCAGATTTTGGACTGCCAGCCTTCAGAATTGCATGAGCCAATTCCTTAAATTCCATCTTTTTCTTTCACTCAGATATATAGCTAGATAATCATATATATAGGGTGAGGCAAAAGTAGGTTTACAGTTGTGAGTTCATGAAACACAGTTTATTCTTATATCATTAGTTAATTATTGAATTATTTTCCATAAGAACAATTATATATATATTAGGCTATTTCTTTAGAGAATCTTGATTAATACAAGCACATAACAGACATGTATAATTTTGATAAAAATCATAATAGTATTTCTTTTTTTAAAAAAAATTAAACTTTTATATGAGAAAAGAAGTTCAGAGAAATTTGGAAAAACATCCAAGGGGACTTCTACAGACCCCTTCCATAACCAGTTAGCAGTGGAGCTGAGACCAAATACTACAAATGACTGATTCAAAAGCTTAGCCTCCTTTCTACGATGTTGCAATGATTCCTGTATAATTAGCTACTGAATTATGATATAGAAACAACAACAAATGCTTAGAGAATACAGAATATGAGGTAGATCCAAATGGCTTAATAGAATTACGAGAGGAGAGAAATTGTGATGTATTTTAGGCCTTAGAAGAGAGAATGAGCAAAATGTATCTATAAGTGTGGGTGGTTGTTGGACAGATGTATTACTGAGTCAAATATAAATCAAAGTATGAAGAAGTATGATATTACTTTTATTGTATAAATTTAAATGTTTTATTTTCTTATTGATTTCAGAGAGAGGAAGGGAGAGGGAGAGAAAGATAGAAACATCAATGATGAGAATCATCTATTGGCAGCCTCTTGCATGCCCCTCCACTGGGGATCGAACTAGGAACCCAGGCATGTGCTCTGACTAGGAATAGAACTATGACCTCCTGGTTTATGGGTCGAAGCTCAACCACTGAATCACATCAACCAGGCTTATTGTATAATATATATATATCCTATCTAATAATAGATAAACATGGTAATTGACCATTCCTTCCCTATGCCTCCCATTGGCTAATCAGTGCGATATGCAAATTAACTGCCAACAAAGATGGTGGCTAATTTGCATACTGCAGGCAGGGCAGGACACCGGGAGCCGCCATCCAGGCCAGCATGTGCGATCCCAGGAGCCACTGGAAAGCCAGGCCGCACGCAAGGTGACCCCCCGGGACCCAGGAGCCGCTTTGCCTGCGGCCGTGATTGTGATTGTGATCAGAAAGCTGGGCCACAGGCAAAGCAGCATCCCCGGACCCAGGAGCCCGTTGGCGAGGTCTGCAGGCGAAGCAGCGACCAACTTGTTTGTTTTTAAAATTTCTGAAAAAACAGAGCAATGTATAGCCATTCACCTAGATTCTCCATTTATT